>NC_068282.1:564126-606626 GCF_025860055.1 Xyrauchen texanus
ATTTAGTACTATAGGTACTCTCACTAGAAGTGGCCGTTAGATATTCATCTGTCCACAGTTAGACAAACTGTCTATAAATGGAGGTGATTTAGTACTATAGGTACTCTCTCTAGAAGTGGCCGTTAGATATTCATCTGTCCACAGTTAGACAAACTGTCTATAAATGGAGATGATTTAGTACTATAGGTACTCTCTCTAGAAGTGGCCGTTAGATATTCATCTGTCCACAGTTAGACAAACTGTCTATAAATGGAGATGATTTAGTACTATAGGTACTCTCTAGAAGTGGCCGTTAGATATTCATCTGTCCACAGTTAGACAAACTGTCTATAAATGGAGATGATTTAGTACTATAGGTACTCTCTCTAGAAGTGGCCGTTAGATATTCATCTGTCCACAGTTAGACAAACTGTCTATAAATGGAGGTGATTTAGTACTATAGGTACGCTCACTAGAAGTGGCCGTCCAGTCAAGATGACTCAAAGGAACACCGCAGAATTATCAATGAGGTAATAAAGAACACTAGAGTGACAGATAAAGACTTGAAGGAATCATTGGAACTGGTGAACATCAGTTCATGAATCTACTGTACAGAAAACATTAAACAGGTGTGTGTGTTCATGGCAGGACATCATGAAGGAAGCTGCCGCTTTCCAACAAAAACATTGCTGCACACCTGAAGTTTGCTAAAGTCCATCTTGACACTCAACAACACTACAGGGAAAATGTTTTGTGGACTGATGATGATGGCATAAACGTATGGCATAAAAAGGACACTGCATGCCAACATGAAAACATCTCAATAGGTTAGGTTTAATGTGTGTTGTTAGTTTATGCACATTGTGTTTGTCTGTACTTGTGACATTTTATGACCAATTAATGCAGAAAACCAGCTAATTGTTGTAACTGTATATCCTTAAGTATGTACTTTCCCATCACTAGCAGAGTATATACTGTTAGTGTGCACTAAAGTATGCACCAGAAACACCACACTCTCGGTTTGTCTGTGCTGAATGTGTCTGAGGAATATGAAAATTCAACCTTTATCGGCTGTGTGTCTGCAGTCCACGAGTCACACACACACACACTCACTGTTATTCTAACCAATGAGAACACACACACACACACACACACACACACACACACACACACACACACACACACACACACACACACACACACACACACACACACCACAAACCCCAGACCAGTGACAAAACACTACAATGCACACACACACACACACACACACACACACACACGGCAAAACACTACAATGCACACACACACACACACACGGCAAAACACTACAATGCACACACACACACACACACGGCAAAACACTACAATGCGCACACACACACACGGCAAAACACTACAATGCACACACACACACACACACACACACACGGCAAAACACTACAATGCGCACACACACACACACACGGCAAAACACTACAATGCACACACACACACAAACACACACACACACACACACACACCAGTGACTAAACACTACAATGCGCGCACACACACACACACACACCAGTGACTAAACACTACAATGCGCACACACACACACACCAGTGTCTAAACATGACATAACACTATTAACATGTCATGTGACCGCGGCCGACCCGTTTGACAGAGACGCCCGTCTGTGTTCTCAGACAAAACAACCTGATGAAAATAAAAACACACAGAAATACAAACTCCCAAACTCGCTGCTCAAACACAAGAGTACTCAAGGTCAAAGGTCATTCAGAGGAGGATATTCACGGCAATAAATGAAAGTCTTCCCACAAACGATTCATTTCAGACAAGCTGAAAGCGAAAACGGTGCGACTCAAAAGAACAGAGCAGAAGCTGGAAACAAAACCACTAAAAACCGACTCGACTTCAGTGAGACTCCGAGAAGCGCTCCGTCTAAAGGAAGATAAACATAAATGATGATGAAAGACGAAATATTTCATACAATGGATGAGTATTTTTATTTTGTAGAGGGGGTCAAAATGACAATTTTTGCCAATGATTTGGGACAAAAACTACAGGTCCAATATTTAATGAGCATCTCTAGATCAGGGTTTACAAATTGGGCTCAGAGGAACCTCAGGGGGCTGCAAGCTGTAAGCAGCGATGAACGGGTCCTCACACCCTGATGCCCGTTGGGGCTGCTGTGCCAGGGGGATGTCACTCCAAAATGTTGTTAAGAGTGTATCACAGTGTAAAACATGTCGTTTCCTGTTGCCAGTAGGTGGCGCTATGACTATAACTGAATATTGGCATGTAGAAGTGTTCAGGGCGGGACTCTTATCAAACATGTGACGTTTGGGGCAGATTGGACATTGTATGTTTGAGCTACAACAACTTCCTGTTTCATGGCGAAACATCGAACTATGCCAGGTTGCCACGGATACGCCGTTCAAAGTAAACTCAAAAGCTTCGCAATTTAGCATCACAAAGACCTTTAGATTAAACTGACCGAGTATGGAGAAGATCTGATGAAATCTCTAAGAGGAGTTTGTTAAAGGACGAGGCCTGGAAATGGCAAAAACTGAGCAAAAATTGAAGATAAAGAAAAATGGCTGACTTCCTGTTGGGGTTAGGGCATGGGTCCAAGAGACTTTTTAGTAGGTATTGGCATGTTACACATGTGTACTGATTTACATACGTGTAGGTGAAACGTAGCGTAAAGCGCACATCATTGAATGTTTGTAGGTGGCGCTATTGAGCCATTTTGCCACACATAATTCTGAAACCCACATCAGATGTACATTTTCACCGTTACTCATGCGGTCAAGCTACTTTTGCCCATGTGTCGTGTTTTCACAAGAAGGATCAAAGATTCATCACGAGTTAAAGATGTGTTTATAACATGCAATCAGACCAACAGTGACTGATACACAACGCACAGAAACACCTGTACGGTCCAGAAATGAGACGTGTAACAGGTGCTTCATGGATGATATGAAGAAGACAGTCTTGAATCTTCATCTTCACCTGCAGATGAACAGCTCTGATAATATTCATAGTGATCTTGCTTCCGTTCATCATGTCCAATTAATGATTACGTTTTGAAACATCACCTAATTAAATGTATACTTACATATTGGATATTGATCAGCTGGTGATTTCCAGACACGTGTACAACTGGGGTTTAATAAAGTTTCTTTAAAGTCGAATTAATGAGAGAAAATGTGTTTTTTTACAGTGGGAATAAAACTAGCGCTCTGTCCCTTTAAGAGAGCACACGCATGTTAAACAGTCTACGATGCACAGAGAGAGACGATGATGATCATGATGGGATTTTCAGTCCTGCAGAAAGAAACTGTTGAATGTGTGGATTACTCATTTTCACCAACATGGAACGCACACTGTGAACGCGGAACGTGCGGGGACACTTAAAATGTTGCGCCAGACGTGGAATCCCGCTACGAAATTCATGAAGTGTTTTTCCCTGCTATTTTCGACACATTGCTAACAGCTGCTGCGGAGACACTAGGAAAAAGAGCGAGGACAGTGCTATGAGTGCGCTCGTGTCGCTAGCTGATCGCTCCTCGGTTAGAAGACTTCGTTAGCGCCGTGTAATCAGTGCGCTCTGTCGCTTGCTGTTTGCTCGCACTAATGTTATAAATGCAGCACTGGACGATCAGGCAAATGACAGTTCTAGCAACTGGCCCGAATCTCTCTCACACTGGACCCGGGCATCGGCCGTCCTGACTGTACGTGATTTTTCCATCGTCACAGTTGTTTTTAGCGTGCTCAGGGGTTGAATGGAACAATTTCCTGTAAAACTGATTTGGAACAATAAATACTGCAAAAAATGCTACACTAAATCATGACGCGGACACCTTTCTAATGGCACTTTTCCAGTGCAGTTTACTGCCACCTCAATGTGGGCGGGATTATAGACTGATCGTCATAGTTACGCCGCCTCAACTGCCGTGACATCATCTTAAACGCGAGACAAAACTATAAACAATAAGATGAGCGCTAGCTGTTAGCTCAACTGTCGTGACATCATCTTAAACGTGACACAAAACTATAAACAATAACACGAGCGCTAGCTGTTAGCAGTTAGCTCAACTGCCGTGACATCATCTTAAACAGGACACAAAGCAATAATACGAGCGCTAGCTGTTAGTGGTTAGCTCAACTGCCGTGACATCGTCTTAAACGTGACACAAAACTATAAACAATAACACGAGCGCTAGCTGTTAGCGGTTAGCTCAACTTCCCTGACATCATCTTAAACGTGACACAAAACAATAACACGAGCGCTAGCTGTTAGCTGCTAGCTCATTGTGCAGCATAAAGCAGTTGTTCATGGTGATTTTACACAAGTGTAACAGTTAAATTGGTTGTTTTAGAAGCTTCCAGTAGCTGCTCAACTAAATAAACTGAAGCTTTCAAGCAGATTATAAAGTTAACGTAACAAAACGCCCCATCCTCCATCGTGGATCGAGTCCAGCGCACTCTCCGTCCCATTGCTCGCCGGTTTCGCGTCCATTTGATCGAACCACTTCCACTTTTCCTTGATGGTTCTGTCGTCACTTTTCAGTGTTTGTTGAACTTTCCCCTTCACTGTTGGACGGTCCGGAGGTACCCGTGTGCGTCTGACAGCTGAGACACTTCCTGAAATACTTTTTAGTTTTGCGTCGTTTCACATGGTTTCGTTCGTCGCTAACGAGAGGAACATCTGCACCTCGTTTATTGACCGCGGCGTGGTTTTGCGCACAGCCATGTCTTTTCACAATTCGAAAGTGGCGTGAACAAACGATACTGCTATCGCTGATGCTAACTTTAAAACTAGTGGGTTGATGTCGCGTGTTGCTAATCCAGTGACGCCGGTAGTGACGATTCTCTCTGACCAATCAGTGATCTGCAGGGTTATGACATCACAATTAGTATCAGCTCGGCTCGCTTGGAACCTCGACTGAGGTGGTACTAAAAAACTACCTGATACCAGATACTATCCACAGCGGGAAACCCCCAAAACAGCAGTGGAGACGAGTCGAGCTGTACCGGGCCGTGGAAAAGCCCTAAACGTTATTTTTTGATCTGTAGTTTTGCTTAAAAATTATTTTCACTTTGACCTCAATGTACAAAATAATGGATTACTCTGCAAATATTGATCCAAGACATTTTCATCATCGTTTATGTTTATGACGCGAGTCTTATTTGTGAAACCAAAAATCTGATAAAATGATGCGTGACTCAGTTTAGGAGCAACCCTCCAGAACATCAGACAGACTCAATCAATCAAACTGATCAGTTTCTACAGCTGCCACTGAAAGTCTTTCACAAACATTCAGAGATCAATAGTGAGACGTTCACAAGCTCAGCTGCTCGACTCATGTCAGACTGTGAGAAACACTGCGTGACACACACACACACACGCACACACACACACACACACACACGCTCACACACACACACACACACGCACACGCTCACACACAAAGCCTTTTTTCACAGAGTGGAGCTCCACCCAGGCTGGTCTGATTGACCTCTAACCTCTGACCTCACACCCCCAGCAGCTGTAGTGTCTCATATGCAAAATGCTCATTTACATACATCTGAATTAAAGTAAGACAGTAATTAAGACTCAGATGAGACTGCTAGAATTTGTGTGTGTGTGTGTGTGTGTGTGTGTTTCAAGTGTGTATAATCAAACCCGTATAAATCTCTGGTGGTCCCATGATGAAGTAATAACCTGAGATATTATTCCCATGTTATTTAAAGGTTGTGCACGGTACTTCAGAGAACAGCATCATACATGCGTACAATCATCAGTTCATTCTAACCATTGTGTCATTCTGAGATTGTTTCTTAATGCCACACAAACTTCTGTTTTAAAAAGTACAAATAAACCTGAAGATGTTTAAGAAACACTCTGCTAAAGATAAACTTTGCTAAAAACATTTTCAAGGGTGTAAACGGAATTAAACAATAGAAATATTACAGTCCAATATAAAGACATTTGACAGAAAGTGGCTCTGACATCACGCGTGTACATATTTATTACACATTTAATTGAACATGTTGAATGTGAAAAAGATGATCTCAATAACACTTCATTAAAACTGTATAATCAATTAAATCAAGTGAAACGAGGAATATCATGAAGTCAAACTCATCTTCAGCAACTGTAGATATTTATCAGAGCGTTATTGTGCAGGAAACTGTTACATGAGTGTAACACAAATCAACACACACACACACACACACACACACACACACACACACACAATAAACATGTCAAATGATTCTAGAACTATAACTCACTTCAGTCTCATCATTATTCACATTATTCACTGATATATGCAAACCTCCATCCCACACACACACACACACACACACGGCTGACTCTGAAGTCAGACAGCACTGTGTGTGTGTGTGTGTGTGTGTGAGAGAGAGAGAGAGTGTGTGTGTGAGTGTGAGAGTATGTGTGTGTGTGTATTAGAGGCAGGAGGCCAGTGTTTGTTCCCCGCAGCAATGAACTGCCCTTTGTTCTGCAGTCTAGACATACTGCACAAGAACATACAGCACACACACACACACACACTCACACACACTTTCTCTCATACTCGCGCACACACATACACGCACACACTCTCTCTCATACTCGCACGCGCGCACACACACACACACTCTCTCTCTCTCTCATACTCACACACGCACACACATATACACACACACTCTCTCTCATACTCGCGCACGCACACACACACACACACACACACTCTCTCTCATACTCGCACGCGCACACACACACACACTCTCTCTCTCTCTCATACTCACACACGCACACACATATACACACACACTCTCTCTCATACTCGCGCACGCGCACACACACACACACACACACACTCTCTCTCATACTCGCACGCGCGCACACACACACACACTCTCTCTCTCTCATACTCACACACGCACACACATATACACACACACTCTCTCTCATACTCGCGCACGCGCACACACACACACACACACACTCTCTCTCATACTCGCACGCGCACACACACACACACACACTCTCTCTCTCTCATACTCGCACACGCACGCACACACACACACACACTCTCTCTCATACTCGCACGCGCGCACACACACACACACACTCTCTCTCTCTCTCATACTCGCACACGCACACACACACTCTCTCTCTCTCATACTCGCGCGCACGCGCACACACACACACACACACTCTCTCTCTCATACTCGCACGTGCACACACACACACTCTCTCTCTCTCTCTCATACTCGCACACGCACACACATATACACACACACTCTCTCTCATACTCGCACGCGCACACACACACACACACACACACTCTCTCTCATACTCACACGCGCGCACACACACACACACTCTCTCTCTCTCTCATACTCGCACTCGCACACACATATACACACACACTCTCTCTCATACTCGCACGCGCACACACACACACACACACACACACACTCTCTCTCATACTGCACGCACGCACACACACACACACTCTCTCTCTCATACTCGCACACGCACACACATATACACACACACTCTCTCTCATACTCGCACGCGCTCTCATACTCACACACGCGCACACACACACACACACACTCGCACACGCTCTCATACTCACGCACGCGCACACACACACACACACTCTCATACTCGCACGCACGCACGCACACACACACACACACTCTCTCTCTCTCATACTCGCGCACACACACATACACACACACACACACTCTCTCTCTCATACTCGCACACACACATACACACACACACACACTCTCTCTCATGCACGCACGCACGCACGCTCATACTCGCACGCTCTTATACTCACGCACACACACACACACACACACACACACTCTCTCATACTCGCACACACACACACTCGCACACGCTCTCATACTCACACGCGCACACACACACACACACACACACACACTCTCGCTCATACTCGCACACACACACACTCTCTCTCTCATACTCGCGCGCACACACACACACACACACACACTCGCACGCTGTCATACTCGCACGCGCAGGCTCTCATACTCACGCACACACACACACACACACACTCGCTCATACTCGCGCACACACACACACACACGTGCACGCTGTCATACTCGCACGCGCACGCTCTCATACTCGCGCGCGCGCACGCACACACACACACACACACACACACACACACACACACACACACACACACACACACACACACACACACACACACACACTCTCTCTCTCATATTCGCACACACACACACACACACACACACAAACACTCTCTCATACTCGCGCGCACACACAATCGCACAGGTTGAGTGCTGCACAGTTCAGAGTATGATTGCCGTTCTCAGGAAGTGACAAAACACCCGATCTTCTACTTAAATTCACGAGTGACAGATACGGAGGGGGACACAGGATTGGACAAGACAAATGTCTAATAAATCAAATGTGTGTCTGTGGCGGTGGGTTGTGATTGAGAGGGTTGGGTTCTCTCAGGGGTATTTCTATATTCCCACACCCCCCCTCCAATCTGCTATTTATGGCACCAGACATGGAGACCCTCTGTGAAGGTCACACTGAACACAAAAGAACCAAAACCCCACACAAACCTAAAACGTTCTCAAAGACTACTCGACAGTCACATCGCCACTGACAGGCCACACATCTTTAGTCAACAAATCTTGGGGTCGATTCTTCCATAAGCGCCCAATAATGCAGCTGAAGTTGGCAGCTCACCGGGATTTCAAACACAACTATCATGCTTTATTTCTAGGAGAAGCAGCTAATAACTTCCTGTCGAATTATTTCACTCCACCCGCTGGTGTGTGGTGAGATTTGAGAGGGTTCGGAGGATAAAGTTGACCTGAGGTTGGATTTCTTCAGCTTGAGTGTAAATCCACTTTGGCACGCCAGCACCTTCAAACTGCTAAATAGCTGAGAAATAAAAGCCAATCTTGCCGCTGCGCTCTGCCAACAGGCACCAGCAAACGGCCGAGAGACAGTGAGAGTGAAGCTGTGTGTCTAGACTAGTTTTACACTCACCTGGCACACTGCCAGTCTGGTTAATTATTAACTCACACACACAGACAGGAACTGTTAATGGATACAAATATAGCCGCCGCTCGCTGATATGTGTCTATAGTGTTTGAATGGAGAGCGCAGGGTGAGTGAGAGACTGATAAACACAACTAAAGATAAATAACTAAAGAGTCTGAATGGTGTTTCTATGAATAGATCGTACATATCTACTGTATGACTATATTTGATATTTGACAGTGTGACAGTTTTTTATTCAAGTATTCTTGCATGTATGCAGTTTTAATAAGCTCACATCACTTTAAAGATTACATGGAATATTTGTTATTTTCTCTTAAATATGTATTGTTTAAGCTCATGGGCATGGGAATGCTCTTTCTAAAAGTACAGTAAAAGAGTAATATTAATATTTTGCTATTCACAAGAAGCATCTGCTGACGTGGAACATGCCTCGCAAAAAAGTCTTAGAAGACCTACGATCAAGAATTGTTGCTTTGCATGAAGCTGGAAAGAGTTAAAATTATCTGGAAGAGTTTAAATATTCATCTGTCCACAGTTAAACAAACTGTCTATAAATGGAGATGATTTAGTACTATAGGTACTCTCACTAGAAGTGGCCGTTAGATATTCATCTGTGCACAGTTAGACAAACTGTCTATAAATGGAGATGATTTAGTACTATAGGTACTCTCACTAGAAGTGGCCGTTAGATATTCATCTGTCCACAGTTAGACAAACTGTCTATAAATGGAGATGATTTAGTACTATAGGTACTCTCACTAGAAGTGGCCGTTAGATATTCATCTGTCCACAGTTAGACAAACTGTCTATAAATGGAGATGATTTAGTACTATAGGTACTCTCACTAGAAGTGGCCGTTAGATATTCATCTGTCCACAGTTAGACAAACTGTCTATAAATGGAGATGATTTAGTACTATAGGTACTCTCTCTAGAAGTGGCCGTTAGATATTCATCTGTCCACAGTTAGACAAACTGTCTATAAATGGAGATGATTTAGTACTATAGGTACTCTCTCTAGAAGTGGCCGTTAGATATTCATCTGTCCACATTAGACAAACTGTCTATAAATGGAGATGATTTAGTACTATAGGTACTCTCTCTATAAGTGGCCGTTAGATATTCATCTGTTCACAGTTAGACAAACTGTCTATAAATGGAGATGATTTAGTACTATAGGTACTCTCTCTAGAAGTGACCGTTAGATATTCATCTGTCCACAGTTAGACAAACTGTCTATAAATGGAGATGATTTAGTACTATAGGTACTCTCTCTAGAAGTGACCGTTAGATATTCATCTGTCCACAGTTAGACAAACTGTCTATAAATGGAGGTGATTTAGTACTATAGGTACTCTCTCTAGAAGTGGCCGTCCAGTCAAGATAACTCAAAGGAACACCGCAGAATGATCATTGAGGTAATAAAGAACACTGATTTTCCAGTGCAGTTTACCGCCGCCTCAATGTGGGCGGGATTATAAACTGATCGTCATAGTTACGCCGCCTCTACTGCCGTGACATCTTAAACGTTACACAAAACGATAAATAATAACACGAGCGCTAGCTGTTAGCGGTTAGCTCATTGTGCTGCATAAAGCAGTTGTTCATGGTGATTTTACACAAGTGTAACAGTTAAATTGGTTGTTTAAGAAGCTTCCAGTAGCTGCTCAACTAAATAAAGTGAAGCTTTCAAGCAGAATATAAAGTTAACGTAACAAAACGTCCCATCCTCCATCGTGGATGAGTCCAGCGCACTCTCCGTCCCATTGCTCCCATTTGATCGAACCACTTCCACTTTTCAGTGTTTGTTGAACTTTTCCCTTCACTGTTGGACGGTCCGGAGGTATCAGTGTGCGACCGACAGCTGAGACACTTCCTGAAAGACTTTTTAGTTTTGCGTTGTTTCGTTCGTCGCTAATGAGAGGAACATCTGCACCTCGTTTATTGACCACGTCGTGGTTTTGTGCACAGCCATGTCTTTTCACAATTCGAAAGTGGCGTGAACAAACGATACTGCTATCGCTGATGCTAACTTTAAAACTAGCGGGTCGATGTCGCGTGTCGCAAATCTAGTGACGTTGGTAGTGACGATTCTCTCCGACCAATCAGTGATCTCCAGGATTATGACATCACATTTAGTATCGGCTCGCCTCACTTGGAACTTTGACCGAGGTGGTACTAAAAAAAAAGTACCTGGTACCAGATACTATCCACAGCGGGAACCCCCCAATAAAGCAAGCAGAGTCGAGCTGTACCGTGCAGTGGAAAAGACACAATATACCGTATATTGATAAATAGGTTTACAGTAATATGCCAGAGGGAAAAGTCACTTCCGAAATGTAGTTCCTTCCAGAAAGTCGCTCTTGGAGAGTACCCGAACTCTAGGTAGGAACATGATTTTGTTGGCACGTAAAAACAAACAGTGTTTGGTGCTTAACATGTCTCAGACGGCACTTTCGCATGCAAACCAGCGATTCTTAGCACCGTCACACCTTCAAAAACATATCGGCCAAACAACGCTCACGTCTCGCCTGCAGTCACAACACTGGGATCTTGTGCGGAATGACGTGAAGTCCAACATCGGCCAGTTTCTTCTCCAGAATGTTCATTACAGCACACCAGCAACAGTCAGAAGTGATGTGCATTGAGTCGACTCAAATGAACACTAGAATGACAGCAAGATGGGAACTCCACTGGAGTTAGCATGAGCATTTCCCAGTCTGAATGAAGCTAGTGTACAAGTCACAACACGCACAAGATGGTATTTCACAGAAGAGCTGGATGATCGTTCCGGGTGACAGAGCTGTGAGACGGGTGATGTCACCACAATGGCGGCGGAGCGGAGACAAAACATTGTGATGGAGGTGAGTCAAACTCAGCCTTGCAATTAGCAGCAAGACCACCGCAGAGAGGAAGTTATTATAAGACGTGAGTAACTGACAGGATCTTCAACCACTGACAGAGTTCCAGCTGTGACACCATCTGATAACAGATTCATTATCAAATGTGATTTCGGTTTTATAATTGCCATGTTTTTGCAAACCCATATGCAGTTGTGAACTTAAGAATATAGTACAAGCAAAGAGAATGAGGACTGGGCCTGTCAATCTCTCAAATCGGCAACAAAAAATATATGGGCTACAAAATTAACATCTTTATGCTTCAGGCACCATCAGTTCTCTTGTGAACAAATGTCATGCCGTCAAACCTGCACCATATTTGATTTGAGACCCGCAGGGCAGGTGAAGATTATCAGTGAATAACTACTTAAAATTTGGATCGGTTATGCACACAAATCTATCGTGTGATTTAGAAGATTTCAAATGTAGCGCACAAATTGTGCGGACTGCTTTAATTGGGGCCCTATGATTTCCCAGACGGAATTAACTATAAAATGCGGAATGTCACAGAATTTGACATATTTAGGATGAAATTAATGTACAAATGCACAATTAAATCACATTAATCCACATCATTAATATCACTTTCTTCACTTTGAAGCACACAGCACACGCAGACTATTTATACAGTATTTATATGATTACATCACAGCCTTGTGCACTGTAATGATAATAATAATAACATTATATTTAAACAATATCTCAAGCAAGAGTTTCATCACTGCCTTCATTAATACTCTGATGCTCTACTGTGCAGTACTGTATTTAACCAAATAATACTAATATATTTATTTTCCCCCCTTTTCTCCCCAATTTGGCACTCCCAATTCCCAATGGTGGATGATGACTCTCAGTTGCCTCCGCGTCTGAGACTGTCAAGCCACGCATCTTATCACGTGACTTGTTGAGCATGTTACCGTGGAGACATAGCGCGTGTGGAGGCTTCACGCTATTCTCCGCGGCACCCACGCACAACTCACCACACGCCCCACCGAGAGCGAGAACCACATTATAGTGACCACGAGGAGGTTACCCCAGGTGACTCTACCCTCCCTAGCAACCGGGCCAATTTGGTTGCTAAGGAGACCTGGCTGGAGTCACTCAGCACCTCCTGGATTCAAACTCACGACTCCAGGTGTGACAGTCAGCGGCAATACTCGCTGAGACACACAGAGCCTCAATAATATATTAATAATGATCAAAATAAATGCATAAAATATAAAATACATTATTTTGGTTTTTGATTGCATGAGGATCAATATAGACGCTCTTCAATTAATAAAAAACAATGCAATGGTAACTTGAAAAGTAACTGTTCTGTTTTACTTTGATTAGAGAGTTTTATTAATGATAAAATGCAATTTTAAGCCCTATTTAAAGACATATTTATGATGTTTTAGCGTGGAGGTTTACAGAAAGACAAGGTCCCTATAACCCACTATTGTATGTGTGAAGATTCTTCAAAATTCTCCACCATACGGGTTTGGAACAACACGAGAATGAGTAAAAAAAAATGACAGAATTTTCAAGCTTGGTTGAACTATTCCTTTCAGGACACAGTTGTGCTCACAAATGGGGTTGGCGGTTGTTTAGCCAAAGGTTTAAACATGCAGAGTTGAATCAAGGGCAGCGCTCTCAAACACGCAGCTGTTTCCTCTTCCTGTCATGTGAAGAGCAGCACATGGAGTTGGGTTTTAATTTATACCAGAAAGGCCAATTCAGGCCTCAGAGACACAGAACATGCTGCGGGGTCAAGGGCGGAGAATAAATAGAGTCAAACGAACAGAAACTAAACAAAACTCAAATAAACACCTGATAGAGTGCACGCACACACACACACACACACACACACACACACACGCACACGCCACACACGCCACACACGCACACACACACTCACGCGCGCGCACACACATGCACACAATTGCATGCACACACACACACACACACTTGCACGCACGCACACTCACACACACACACACAGAATTAATGGTGATTAAAGCTCTTTTTAGTATTAAAGTTTTGTGTAAAGTCACCATTAGGGTGATTAGAGTTCTCCTGGATCCTGTTCAATCCATGCTATTTTTAATAGCGCATGTGAATTTAGTACCTCTTTGGGAATCAATATTTAATGACAGGCCTCATCGTTAGTTTCTCATTCAATTAAGTACAAACAATAATATTTAAAAAGTTTGTGTATGACGTGCTGTACATGATTGGCTGCAGTTTTCCAGTGAAGTGTCCAGACGGGGCACCAAAAGCAAGTAGAATGTGGTCGTATTCAAACACGGTTCTAAGGTGAATTTTAGATGGATGTTTTTAAAACATACCTCCCTAAATGTAAAACTTTTGCCTGAACCCAACCGATAGTGCTTAAAATATAAATGAGACGTTTAAAAAGACATCCTTACCAAATCCACGTCTAAATCTAATCATTAGCGTTTTAAAACGCAGACGCGAAATGGAAAAGCACATTTTCTGAATCATCCACCTCATTTCTTGTCATTTCTATGAATCAATAATGTCAGTTTGAGTTCATGGCTGGACTTGTACAACCGTCCTCTGACGCCAAATCCAACATCCTGTCAGGTGAACTACCGCGCAAGCTACTCTTACTGGAATAAGTGTATATATGGGAGTCTGTAATGGCATTAAAGTAACGCATTAAATACAACCGCATTAAAGATGCAATGCATTAAAGATGTGACGCATTAAATATAACCGCATTAAATATAACTGCATTAAAGATGTAACACATTAAATACAACCGCATTAAAGATGCAATGCATTAAAGATGTGACGCATTAAATATAACCGCATTAAAGATGCGACGCATTAAATATAACCGTATTAAAGATGTGACGCATTAAAGATGTGACACATTAAATACAACCGCATTAAAGATGCAATGCATTAAAGATGTGACGCATTAAATATAACCGCATTAAAGATGCGACGCATTAAATATAACCGCATTAAAGATGTGACGCATTAAAGATGTGACGCATTAAAGATGTGACGCAATAAATACAACCGCATTAAAGATGCAATGCATTAAAGATGTAACGCATTAAATACAACCGCATTAAAGATGCAATGCATTAAAGATGTGACGCATTAAATATAACCGCATAAAAAATGCAACACATTAAATATAACCGTATTAAAGATGTGACGCATTAAAGATGTGATGCATTAAATATAACCGCATTAAAGATGTAACATTAAATATAACTGCATTAAAGCTGTAACACACTAAAGATGCAAAGCATTAAAGATGCAACGCATTAAATATAACCGCATTAAAGATGCGACACATTAAATATAACCGCATTAAAGATGCGACGCATTAAAGATGTGACGCATTAAATATAACCGCATTAAAGATGCAACGCATTAAATATAACTGCATTAAAGCTGTAACACATTAAAGATGCAACGCATTAAAGATGCAACGCATTAAATATAACCGCATTAAAGATGCGACGCATTAAAGATGCGACGCATTAAATATAACCGCATTAAAGATGCGACGCATTAAATATAACCGTATTAAAGATGCAACGCATTAAATATAACTGCATTAAAAAGATGCAACGCATTAAATATAACTGCATTAAAGCTGTAACACATTAAATATAACCGTATTAAAGATGAAACGCATTAAAGATGCAACACATTAAATATAACCGTATTAAAGATGCAACGCATTAAATATAACTGCATTAAAGATGTAACACATTAAATATAACTGCATTAAAGCTGTAACACACTAAAGATGCAACGCATTAAAGATGCAACGCATTAAATATAACTGCATTAAAAAGATGCAACGCATTAAATATAACTGCATTAAAGATGCAACGCATTAAATATAACCGTATTAAAGATGAAACGCATTAAAGATGTAACACATTAAATATAACCGTATTAAAGATGCAACGCATTAAATATAACTGCATTAAAGATGCAACACATTAAATATAACTGCATTAAAGATGTAACACATTAAATATAACTGCATTAAAGCTGTAACACACTAAAGATGCAACGCATTAAAGATGCAACGCATTAAATATAACTGCATTAAAAAGATGCAACGCATTAAATATAACTGCATTAAAGCTGTAACACATTAAATATAACCATATTAAATATGCAACGCATTAAATATAACCGTATTAAAGATGCAACGCATTAAATATAACCGTATTAAAGATGCAACGCATTAAAGATGCAACGCATTAAATATAACTGCATTAAAAAGATGCAACGCATTAAATATAACTGCATTAAAGCTGTAACACATTAAATATAACCATATTAAATATGCAACGCATTAAATATAACCGTATTAAAGATGCAACGCATTAAATATAACCGTATTAAAGATGCAACGCATTAAAGATGCAACGCATTAAATATAACTGCATTAAAAAGATGCAACGCATTAAATATAACTGCATTAAAGCTGTAACGCATTAAATATAACCGTATTAAAGATGCAACGCATTAAATATAACCGTATTAAAGATGCAACGCATTAAATATAACCATATTAAATATGCAACGCATTAAATATAACCGTATTAAAGATGCAACGCATTAAATATAACCGTATTAAAGATGCAACGCATTAAAGATGTGACGCATTAAATATAACCGTATTAAAGATGCAACGCATTAAATATAACCGTATTAAAGATGCAACGCATTAAAGATGCAACGCATTAAATATAACTGCATTAAAAAGATGCAACGCATTAAATATAACTGCATTAAAGCTGTAACGCATTAAATATAACCGTATTAAAGATGCAACGCATTAAATATAACCGTATTAAAGATGCAACGCATTAAATATAACCGTATTAAAGATGCAACGCATTAAAGATGCAACGCATTAAATATAACCGTATTAAAGATGCGACGCATTAAAGATGCGACGCATTAAAGATGTGACGCATTAAAGATGTGACGCATTAAAGATAACTGCATTAAAGATGCAACGCATTAAATATAACTACATTAATGATGTAACACATTAAATATAACTGCATTAAATATAACCAAGATACTGGATTTTGCCAATACTGATAACTACGGTCGATAACCGATTAATCTTATTCATAATTTTTTTAGACTTTCCTTACTATGACGGGTTCAGACATGGAGGCTACAAGAGTCCAAAATGAATACAATTGACCATAAGTTGAATTTACTTAAAAAGCATGATGTAGAAATTCTACATATATATTGTAAGTAAATCAAACACATCATTTGTGAGTAATAAATAAAAGTTGTTTGCCAAGGCATGCGAGCATCATCTTCAAGTGTGCTGTTAATTATGCGCGGCAATTTGTGCCGATCATTTTGCCGAGATCACATTAACAACCGCACTGAAATGGGCAAATGCTAAAATGTTATAATATGGATAAAAATGTGTTTTACAGGGGAAAATGCCGCCCTAAACGTTAGCAACCATAAACTCAGCTGCTTAAACTCAGCTTGTTTGTTTGACAAAGTCAGAGATCAGCGACCTGCTCGAGCTATAACAGGGTCAAGAACGGGACATTTCATTTGAAATTATACGGACAACACATTGTTCACTTGGCAGAATAAAAACCAGTGCCAACCACATCTTGAAGGTTACAGTGATGCCATGGAGTCTCAAAAACACACGAGAGGATGAGAGGAAAACCGCCACACCTGCCAGCTCTAAAAACCTTTCCCAATATCCCTGAAGACATGATCTCAATCCAGCCCCCCATCTCAAACTCCTGCATCAGACAAACACAACACGAGCTTCAGACAAACATTTCCTGTAAGCGAGGAGCTGATCCAATTTGCGGTGCCGTTACAGTGAAGGCGGTTAGTGGGAGTGTCACTGATGCATCGAGACATTTGCTCAATCAGACACAAACGCATCAGAGGGGAGGTCCTGTTCCAGTAAACACCCGGTGGGGGGGCGTCTGTGAGTGCTCATGTCTAATGTGTGTTTCTCTCTAACCGTTACCACCCCCCGCTCTATTCCCGTCATGTCCCGAGTACACAAAAATCATTTGTGTCATCCATGGGTGAATCTACCAAAACTGTAAAGAACACTCCAGAAATGAAGCAGATTTTTAGGCCCAATAAGATTGTAATATTGTAACATGGTTTTCATGACAATTAAGAAATTTTAAACCCCTAAATTCTCATTTCCTCAAGGCAAAATGATCATTTTATACCCTACAATGATAAAAGTCTTTCTCATATTTCTATTCATCATAAACGCTTTTCATTTCCGCTCTAAAGTGACGTCATGTTACATCAGGCCACGCCCATGACTGGTGACGGACTCCGCCCTATTATCATAGCTCCTCCCCTGAGTGATGGACACACAGTCCTGGAGCAGATACAGTGAGAAGAATAATGAACATAAGAGTCTTCATGTACTCCCGACATCAGAGCCGCTGAAGACGCAGTGCACAAGCTGGACGGGTAATCTGGCATACCGGACATTTTCCCGGTGGGCCGACGCACTTTTGGGGCGATCAGGGGCGGACCGGCCATCAGGAGAACCGTGCGGGCCGGCGGGTCATCAAAACATACAAATAAAATAAATTACATTTTGCATATAGAAAATAAAGACATTCAGATGTTTTACATCGTGACATTATTTTCACGAGAGTTTCATGTTTCACTTTGTGGAGCGGAGGGGGGCGGGACCGGGTCGGAATATTGCGGATGAGGCGCATGAGGGATAAAGGCGGCCGGCCGGTGATGATGGTTCGAGAGAGAGAGAATTACGGGCATGTCCGTCATGTGTGTGTTTATGTTTATGTGTTTGTGCTTTTGGTTTAAGTTTGCATTAAATTATGATTTATATTGACAAGCCGGTTCTCTCCGCCTCCTCCTTGCCCATCCTTAACTGTGTTACATTGGTGCCGAAACCCGGGAAGGAGGAGGGATGCCCGTCGCAGAGTCCTCAACACTGCCGTCCACCCAGGGGAGCGCCACTGCCATCTGCCGGGTGACGGAGTAGCCTGACCGCCCGGATGTGGGGAACGCCCGCTGTCTGCGGGGCAAGTGGGGACTGGATACCCTGACTGCCTGGAGCGAGGGAGCCACTGCCGGGGGCGGAGGAGTGCCCTGCCCTCCCCAGAGACGCGGAGGGGTCGAGGGAGACCGCCATCCACGAGGGGAGGAGGGAAGAAACACCCCAACTGCCCGGAGCGGTAGAGCCGCTGCCAGGGGCGGAGGAGTGTCCCCATTTGCTGCCAGAAAAGCGGAGGGGCGTTCTGCCCGCTGGGGGTGGAAGGTTTGACTCCGGTTCGCCCGGGGTTGGAGCGGCTGTCGTCCGCCTGAGTGTGGAGGAGTGTTCGAGCATCAGAGAACCGGTGAGTGAGCTTTTTCTCTCTCTCCTCTCTCTCTCTCTGTCACACTGTGTTGGCCTTTTCCTTGCCTATTTATTTATTTATTTATTTTCAACATAAATCATAATTTAATGCAAACTGAACTCAAAATACACAAATATCTCTCTCTCGAACCATCGTCACCAGCCGCCTTTATCCCGCGCGCGCCTCATTAGGCCGATTGGGGGCGCGCGATATTCCGACCCGGCCCCGCCCCCCCTCCGCTACACACACTTTAATATTGTTTTGTACTGACCTGGGGTCAAATAGGACCAGTATATTTTTTTGACAAATTTCGTGAGAATAAAGACGGCATCTTTTATAGTCTCAGATTATTATGGAAATGAGGCGAGAACACATCATCGCGTTTATCGGTTTATATGAAATGATTCAGTGACGTACAGTGTTCCAGGCTGATAGATTGGTCTCAGATTTGGGAGGTTTTGGTCATGAGTGTGTCTGTATTCATCTGTCGGGCTTGTAGAAGCAGCAGTGTGTATTGAGTCACTTTCATTGTGGCATCCAGGAAAATGTTAAATCCTTAAATCTGCTTAAGCCACTGAAACAAACAGCCTCGGATCTCATTACAACAATAATAAAGAAACTCCTGCAGCTCCAACAAGCCTCCACAAGAACTCACATTCATTCTGATTGGCTGGCGGACACTTCTGCAGAATGAGAGTTTGGAGAGGAACGGCTTGTTTACAACAGAGAAATAAATAAAAACAGACATACAAATATTCCTCAACACACACACACACACACACACACACACACACACACACACACACACACCCTCTCTCTCACACACACACACTCACACACACACACACTCTCTCACTCTCTCTCCCTCACTCTCTCTCTCTCTCACACACACACCACTCACTCACTCCCACTCACTCACTCCTCTCTCACTCTCTCTCTCTCTCTCTCACACACACACACACTCACTCTCTCTCTCTCTCTCTCTCTCACACACACTCTCACACACTCTACACACACACACACACACACACACCTCTCTCTCTCTCTCTCTCTCTCACACACCTCTCTCACACACACACTCACTCTCTCACTCCTCTCTCTCTCTCACACACTCTCTCTCTCACTCACTCACTCACACACACACTCTCTCTCTCTCACACACACACACACTCACACACACACTCTCACTCTCTCACACACACACACTCTCACTCACTCACTCACACACACACACACACACACTCTCACTCACTCACTCACTCACTCACACACACACACACACACACACACTCACACTCACACACACACACTCTCTCACACACTCACACACACACTCACACACACTCACACACACACTCACACACACACTCTCTCACACACTCACACACTCACACACACACTCTCTCACACACTCACACACTCACACACACACTCACACACCTGAAAACAAGATTGTGCTCAACATTCCTCCTGAAATCAGTGTGTGTTTTGGCAGTGCAGATGAATGTTTTGGTTGATCACCAACTTAATGTCTCATATAATAAATACTGTTGGGCTGCACCGGTGAGGAAATGCTTCACCGATACGATTTCAACAAAAGAACCAACAGACCAAAAACAATATTTTGCCCCTCACCTTGATCTCATTGTCACTGCTTTACTCAAGAATGCTTAAAAACATTTATAAAGACGTACAAAAGCTGTTTTTACTGTTCTTACAAGAAATCATTTCCACTGAACATTAGTCAAAGACAAAATACAAGTTTAAAAAAGATTAAAAAACAAAATATGGGCCAAATATACGTCTTTGACAATTATGTTGGTGTTGCTTATATGCCGCTTTTTCGCTTATAACTTATAAAGAAATATAAAACAGAACATCAAATATCATGTTTTTTTGTCATTTATTAATTTGATTAAATGTTTTTTTTTTTGTTCTGGTAATTTATATTTTTTATTTCAAATTTTTATTCTTTAATTATTAAATTGATTAAATGTTTTTTTTTTTTTTGTTCTGATAATTTATATTTTTAATTTCAAGTTTTATTCTTTAATTATTAATTTGATTAAATGTTTTGTTTTCATTTGGTAAAAAAAACCTTTAAATTAAAAATATAAATTAACAGAAAAAAAACAACATTAAATCAAATTAATAAATTACAAAAAAAAAAACTTTAAATTAAAAATATAAATTTTGTAATTTATTAATTTGATTAAATGTTTTTTTTTTGTTCTGGTAAATTATATTTTTAATTTAAAGTTTTTATTCTTTAATTATTAATTTGATTAAATGTTTTGTTTTCATTTGATAATTTATATTTTTAATTAAATTTATTTGGTCATTTATATTTTTAATTTAAAGTTTTTTTTGTAATTTATTAATTTGATTAAATGTTTTTTTTTTTGTTCTGGTAACTTATATTTTTAAATTTCAAATTTGTATTCTTTAATTATTAATTTGATTAAAGGTTTTTTTGTTTGTTATCATGACTGAACATCTGTCCAGACCAACAAGGAAACACACTGATGGAGATGTTTGTGCATCGTGTCCTTTTTGAAGAACTGAGATTACACAGACATTTCTTCACAGAGAGAGATTACAAAGAAAAGGGAGATCCCGTACGGGACAACATGTTCTCCTTTGGAATTCAACATTCTGGATGTTTTCCCATGATGCCGAGTCTCACCGACACCAGCACGTTCAGCAGCCTTTACCACAGATCCTTTAGAGACCGCCGCTTGATCACGTGTCCTCAAAGAAAGGAGTTTGCTGGACTACGGGGGGCAGCTGTGAACAATACGTTAGTCACTGCAAATTAAGTGCTAGTCGGGCAACTCCCAGACGGGATTTTTGGAGCAGACAGAACGTCACACACACATACTCAACTGACAAGAAGTGTTTGTCAGAACAAACACCACATCATCTCAATCTGGAGCCTGAGGGGATCAAAACAGCTCATTGCCTATAATGCACTTCCAAAGTCATTTATAAAGTATACGTGAGGTAAACAGAACAACGACAACAGCTCATGAAATCATTAATCCATGCAGACTGTGTAAGCTTTGTAAATGAGTTTATGGAAATGTGTCCATCAGATGATCTCTGGGTGGCATTACATAATATCCTCTTTGCATATAGCTGAAGGACACGGCAACATGACCAGACGGTCTCAGGCAAAGGAAAGGTGTCCCAGGGGTTTATTTCCTGTTGATTTGTTTGTTTGCTTTTTTAAAGAGACAGTACACCCAAAAATGAAATGTCTCTCATCATTCATCCTCATGCCGTCCTAGATGTGTGACTTTCTTTCTTCTGCTGGACACAAATGAAGATCTGTAGGTCCATACAATGCAAGTGAATGCTGAGCAGAACTTGGAAGCTCCAAAAAGCACATAAATGCAGCATGAAAGTAATCCAGATGACTCCAGTGGTTTAATCCATGTCTATAAATTCTCCTCCCTGCCCAGTCGGTGGTGATTAGGACTGGGCGATATGAAGATATAAAGTGTAAATCGATAGCGGTTTTGTGCTATCGTGTATATTGCGATATGTAAATATCCATGTGCACGGCGTGGGCTTCTCTATCTGTGGCCGGGGCTTCACGTGAGACTGAGAATTGAAGAAACATGGACAATTTTTCTACGGTTGCACTAAATATTCTTCTCATCGGACACGCGAATGTTGCACGTGACTCTGGTGCAGGCTGTCTCTGGAGCTCTGAAGTGCGCACGAATCCAGCAGGCGGTCTGATATTTGCGCTCCAGAGACGAGCGGGATCACTCGCGGCGAATCATTATTGACTCCAAATGGAGAATGAAATCTCCACAGAACGGGACGACTCCCAAACAGCTCAAGAACATGAAGAGCAAAGACGTATCTCAGTTAGATGCGCGTCTGAGACCGTCAATCCGCGCATCTCATCACGTGACTTGTTGAGCACGTTACCGTTGAGACGTAGCGTGTGTGGAGGCGTCACGCTATTCTCCGCGGCATCCACGCACAACTCGCCACATGCCCCACCGAGCGCGAGAACCACGTTATAGCGACCACGAGGAGGTTACCCCATGTGACTCTACCCTCCCTAGCAACCGGGCCAATTTGGTTGCTAAGGAGACCTGACTGGAGTCACTCACCACACGCCCCACCGAGAGCGAGAACCACATTATAGTGACCACGAGGAGGTTACCCCATGTGACTCTACCCTCCCTAGCAACCGGGCCAATTTGGTTGCTAAGGAGACCTGACTGGAGTCACTCACCACACGCCCCACCGAGAGCGAGAACCACATTATAGTGACCACGAGGAGGTTACCCCATGTGACTACCCTCCCTAGCAACTGGGCCAATTTGGTTGCTAAGGAGACCTGGCTGGAGTCACTCAGCACGCCCTTGATTCAAACTCGTGACTCCAGGTGTGATAGTCAGCGTCAATACTCGCTGAGATACCCAGACCCCCAATGAAGACTATATTTTAAATTATTGTCGCAATCAATTATTTTTGTTCGCATTTGTTCGCATTTTTAGTAGCAGTCTGGAGTCCTGTACATATCATTATCTTGATATGAAATTACTCGTATCATGATATAAGATTTTGGTCATAGCGCGCACCCCTAGTGGCAATATTCACGAAGAACGTAAATCACCAAAAACTAAAGAAGAAGAATGTGGACATGAAAGTGTAGATTTATAGTAAAAGAAGGTCCTTAAATATTGTTCTGTTTCTCACCCGCACCTGTCATATATCTTCTGAACGCATGGATTAAACCACTGGATTACTTTTATGCTGCCTTTATGAGCTTTTTGGGGCTTCAAAGTTCTAGTCAGCATTCACTTGTATTGTATGGACCTGAAATATTCTTCTAAAAATCTTTACTTGTGTTCTGCAGACGAAAGAAAGTCGCACATCTGGGACGGCATGAGGGTGAGTAATGAGAGAATAATGAGAGATAATGAGAGAATTTTCATTTTTGGGTGTACTGTCCCTTTAAATTTTTCAAAGTACATAATTATGTAAATAATCATCTTGATAACTCTTTCAGACACCCATTTAGTTGAATCATACTGTAGATTGTGTGAGAAGGTCCAGAGATGAGAGATGTTGTGGTTTAATGTGATCTAATGATGATTATAGACCGACCGCGTCACTCCACGGATCCTTCCACCGAATCAAATAGTCCCCGTGAAAAGTTTCGGAGGAGTTTACCGAGACCTCACCCAATTCATGTAGAGTCTAAATTAAGAAAACGAATAATTAGTGATGTATTCATGTGTATTATAGAGCTGACCGCTCTATAATACGTTCAATCCGAATTGAACTGCTCCCGTGTCGTTCGGTCCGCTCGGTTCGGATTCGGCCGCTTGTGAAGTTCGACACAACACTGACAGAAAACGAGTTAAAAGTGTTCAGAGATACTCACTGATCGCCATACTCTGGAATGAAGTGGATCGCTTGCAGTCACATGTACAGGAGACATTGGTGTGAGTGTCGGTGGTTCCGTTCATCAGACCCATGAAGCTGAACATTGAAACGATCCCGCGGATCGACGTGGAAAACGGACGGCGCTCGCTCTCGCTTCACCGCGGCGTTCCTTTAGCCGACGTCCCTCCACCCCCGTCCCGCTGTCCTGCCTCTGTGCTCCAGTCTTCCCGCTGTTATTCCCAGACGGTCTGTGCTACTTTCCACCCGTCTGGCGGCGTGACGGACTTGTGCGGCACATCATTCAAGTCCAAGTTGGCTGGGAAGCGGCGGAGGGCGGGGCTTGTAGGCACGGGGCGGGGCTTATGTGCAGACAGGATGACGTCAGTGCCAGACTTGGCCTTTCACAGAGTGCTTGTGCCAGTTGGCATTAAAACAAATGCTGTTTATTTTTTGTAATGATTTGCCCTGCGACTACTTTACATCTAATTTTGGCACTGTGTTTGGCACTCATTCTAAATAAAGAGCATAACTCAAACAATTTTATTTAAGCTTATCAAAATTTGACTTAATGACAAATGCAAAATAAATAAATACATTTACTAGTAGAAATTATATACATACATTGAGTGCAATGGGCAAAAAATGCTCTCGTGATGAATTTTCCTGTTAATTTTTTAATCGTAACATCTTTAGTATGGAGGACAAAACATGCAAAAATAATAAATAAATAAAGGAATAAATGTCTTGATAAAACAAATATAATTAGTTTTTAATGAAAGTTATTCCTGAATTTATTTTTGTATGACTTTTTTTCCTTTATTTATTATTTTCTCTTTTTATTTGTATTCTTTAAAAAAAATATTCTTTCATTTGTTTTTGTTTTTTTTATTATTTATTTATGCATTCATTTTTTATATATTTATTTATCCACACATGTATTTATTTCTATATTTAAATATTCCCACATTTATTTATTTTTGTATTTATTCTTACATTTCTGTCTCTTGTATGATAATGTTGTGGGCGGGTCTGCTCACCATTGGCTTATTTTATGATAATGTTGTGGGCGGGTCTGCGTAAAGTAACTTTCTGTATTTAAGACTGTATGTAAGTTAAGCTCAATTATCAGCATTTTTGGTCTAATGCTGATTTGCACAAAAAAAAAAGAACATTATTTCGACTAGTCCTTCCTTTTTAATTTGTTTGTTTAAAAAAACAAAAATGTGTGTTCCAGTGAGACACTTACAATGGAAGTCAATGGGGTCACAGAAATGTGACGTTTATAATTGTATAAAAACACTTATATTAATTTGTCTGTTTAAACTTGTGGATTATTTGAGCTCTAAAGTTGTTTTAAATCATTATGTGGGATTACGGCATTACATCGTCATGGCAACGGAGTTGTATAATTGTCTCTATCTTCACACAGATGTGGTCAGTGAGTGATTTAATAAGAGTAAAATCATGTTAACACACATATTGTTTATGTCTTGTGTCTATACTTGTGAAACAGTATTTTAATGTTACAGATTAAACCCCATTGACTTGCATTGGAAGTGTCTCACTGGAACACACATTTGTGCTTTATTAAAGAAAAGGTGGAACGAGTCAAAATTAATGACACAAATCAACATTACTACACAAATGCTGTCGACTGAGATGAACTTATATTGAAAACAGAATATTCGTTGATTTTGGTAAGAGGTAATAAATTGTCAGTCTTGATAATTTCCGTTCATGAATCAATTAAGTGAAAGTATTTCACAAAAAGGGCTGAGACAGAGTTTATGTTTCAAATGGTTAGAAAAATAATATGCCCTCATAAAGGTAAAAAGATGCCCCTGAAAATGTCATTTAGGGGGAAAATGCACCTCAATGTAAATGTGCAAATGTGTCTACTGAATAAAATTACTATCCATAAACTTGCAATTGTGCACATTTACAGGTAATATATAATATAAATTGGACACAAAGTAATTTTTTTATGTGTATCTTAATAAAAAACTAAAAATGCAATGTATTTGAAATAATAGTACAGTATTAAATCTAGCCAAACGTCACTTCCTTGTATTTATACGCAATAAATGTGCCCATGGTACAAAGGGGCCTCAGTTTGTTCCTGGGAGGCAGCAGATACCCTCATCCCACATTAATCCTAAACATAAGGATCCTGTAAGGAAGAACCAGAGGCACCTTTCTGCCACCTTCCTGTTCAAGTATCATGAGAGAATGAATGCCCCCCTGTGGATAAAAGCACATGTGCATCATGATGTGTAAACTGATCTACTACTACAACTTTTACAATGATGTTATCAGTGCTATTTACCATAACCTTAAAGAAAAATAAATCATTGATTCAACTTTCAATTAAAATGTTAAATTAAACCCAGTTATACTAAAAATGTCATTGTTTAGCAATTCTAATTAATGCAATTTTATTACAAAAACTGACAGCCGTATTTGGCAATGCTTTAATGCGTTATAATAGATCTGTACAGTGCAATGGATTATAATAGATCTGTACAGTGTAATGCATTATAATAGATCTGTACAGTGCAATGCATTATAATAGATCTGTACAGTGTAATGGATTATAATAGTCCTGTACAGTGCAATGGATTATAATAGATCTGTACAGTGTAATGAATTATAATAGATCCGTACAGTGCAATGGATTATAATAGATCTGTACAGTGCAATGGATTATAATAGATCCGTACAGTGCAATGGATTATAATAGATCTGTACAGTGTAATGGATTATAATAGATCTGTACAGTGCAATGGATTATAATAGATCTGTACAGTGCAATGGATTATAATAGTCCTGTACAGTGTAATGGATTATAATAGTCCTGTACAGTGCAATGGATTATAATAGTCCTGTACAGTGCAATGGATTATAATATATCTGTACAGTGTAATGGATTATAATAGTCCTGTACAGTATAATGGATTATAATAGATCCGTACAGTGCAATGGATTATAATAGATCTGTACAGTGCAATGGATTATAATAGATCTGTACAGTATAATGGATTATAATAGATCCGTACAGTGCAATGGATTATAATAGATCTGTACAGTGCAATGGATTATAATAGATCCGTACAGTGAAATTCGTTATAACAGATCCGTACAGTGCAATGGATTATAATAGATCTGTACAGTGCAATGGATTATAATAGATCTGTACAGTATAATGGATTATAATAGATCCGTACAGTGCAATGGATTATAATAGATCTGTACAGTGCAATGGATTATAATAGATCTGTACAGTGTTATGGATTATAATAGTCCTGTACAGTGCAATGGATTATAATAGATCCGTACAGTGCAATGGATTATAATAGTCCTGTACAGTGCAATGGATTATAATAGATCTGTACAGTGCAATGGATTATAATAGATCCGTACAGTGCAATGGATTATAATAGTCCTGTACAGTGCAATGGATTATAATAGATCCGTACAGTGTAATGGATTATAATAGATCCGTACAGTGCAATGGATTATAATAGTCCTGTACAGTGCAATGGATTATAATAGATCCGTACAGTGCAATTCATTATAATAGTCCTGTACAGTGCAATGGATTATAATAGATCCGTACAGTGCAATGGATTATAATAGTCCTGTACAGTGCAATGGATTATAATAGATCCGTACAGTGCAATGGATTATAATAGATCCGTACAGTATAATGGATTATAATAGATCTGTACAGTATAATGGATTATAACAGATCCATACAGTGCAATGGATTATAATAGATCCGTACAGTGAAATTCGTTATAACAGATCTGTACAGTATAATGGATTATAATAGATCTGTACAGTATAATGGATTATAATAGATCTGTACAGTATAATGGATTATAACAGATCCATACAGTGCAATGGATTATAATAGATCCGTACAGTGCAATGGATTATAACAGATCCATACAGTGCAATGGATTATAATAGATCCGTACAGTGAAATTCGTTATAACAGATCCGTACAGTGCAATGGATTATAATAGATCCGTACAGTGCAATGCGTTATAATAGATCCGTACAGTGCAATGGATTATAATAGTCCTGTACAGTGCAATGCGTTATAATAGATCTGTACAGTATAATGGATTATAATAGTCCTGTACAGTGTAATGGATTATAATAGATCTGTACAGTGCAATGCATTATAATAGATCTGTACAGTATAATGGATTATAACAGATCCATACAGTGCAATGGATTATAATAGATCCGTACAGTGAAATTCGTTATAACAGATCCGTACAGTGCAATGGATTATAATAGATCCGTACAGTGAAATTCGTTATAATAGATCCGTACAGTGCAATGGATTATAATAGTCCTGTACAGTGTAATGGATTATAATAGATCCGTACATTGCAATGCATTATAATAGATCCGTACAGTGAAATTCGTTATAATAGATCCGTACAGTATAATGGATTATAATAGTCCTGTACAGTATAATGGATTATAATAGATCTGTACAGTGTAATGGATTATAATAGATCCGTACAGTGCAATGCGTTATAATAGATCCGTACAGTGAAATTCGTTATAATAGATCCGTACAGTGCAATGGATTATAATAGTCCTGTACAGTGTAATGGATTATAATAGATCCGTACAGTGCAATGCATTATAATAGATCCGTACAGTGAAATTCGTTATAATAGATCTGTACAGTATAATGGATTATAATAGTCCTGTACAGTATAATGGATTATAATAGATCTGTACAGTGTAATGGATTATAATAGATCCGTACAGTGCAATGCGTTATAATAGATCCGTACAGTGCAATGGATTATAATAGTCCTGTACAGTGCAATGCGTTATAATAGATCTGTACAGTATAATGGATTATAATAGTCCTGTACAGTGTAATGGATTATAATAGATCCGTACAGTGCAATGGATTATAATAGTCCTGTACAGTGTAATGGATTATAATAGTCCTGTACAGTGCAATGCGTTATAATAGATCTGTACAGTATAATGGATTATAATAGTCCTGTACAGTATAATGGATTATAATAGATCTGTACAGTGTAATGGATTATAATAGATCCGTACAGTGCAATGCGTTATAATAGATCCGTACAGTGCAATGGATTATAATAGTCCTGTACAGTGCAATGCGTTATAATAGATCTGTACAGTATAATGGATTATAATAGATCTGTACAGTATAATGGATTATAACAGATCCATACAGTGCAATGGATTATAATAGATCCGTACAGTGCGATGGATTATAATAGATCTGTACAGTATAATGGATTATAATAGATCTGTACAGTATAATGGATTATAACAGATCCATACAGTGCAATGGATTATAATAGATCCGTACAGTGAAATTCGTTATAACAGATCCGTACAGTGCAATGGATTATAATAGATCCGTACAGTGCAATGCATTATAATAGATCCGTACAGTGCAATGGATTATAATAGATCCGTACAGTGAAATTCGTTATAACAGATCCGTACAGTGTAATGGATTATAATAGATCTGTACAGTGCAATGCATTATAATAGATCTGTACAGTATAATGGATTATAACAGATCCATACAGTGCAATGGATTATAATAGATCCGTACAGTGAAATTCGTTATAACAGATCCGTACAGTGCAATGGATTATAATAGATCCGTACAGTGAAATTCGTTATAATAGATCCGTACAGTGCAATGGATTATAATAGTCCTGTACAGTGCAATGCGTTATAATAGATCTGTACAGTATAATGGATTATAATAGTCCTGTACAGTGCAATGGATTATAATAGATCCGTACAGTGCAATGGATTATAATAGTCCTGTACAGTGCAATGCGTTATAATAGATCTGTACAGTATAATGGATTATAATAGATCTGTACAGTGTAATGGATTATAATAGATCCGTACAGTGCAATGCGTTATAATAGATCCGTACAGTGCAATGGATTATAATAGTCCTGTACAGTGCAATGCGTTATAATAGATCTGTACAGTATAATGGATTATAATAGTCCTGTACAGTGTAATGGATTATAATAGAGCCGTACAGTGCAATGGATTATAATAGATCTGTACAGTGAAATTCGTTATAATAGATCCGTACAGTGCAATGGATTATAATAGTCCTGTACAGTGCAATGCGTTATAATAGATCTGTACAGTATAATGGATTATAATAGTCCTGTACAGTATAATGGATTATAATAGATCTGTACAATGTAATGGATTATAATAGATCCATACAGTGCAATGCGTTATAATAGATCCGTACAGTGCAATTCATTATAATAGATCCGTACAGTGCAATGGATTATAATAGTCCTGTACAGTGCAATGCGTTATAATAGATCTGTACAGTATAATGGATTATAATAGATCTGTACAGTGTAATGGATTATAATAGATCTGTACAGTGCAATGCATTATAATAGATCTGTACAGTGCAATTCATTATAATAGTCCTGTACAGTGCAATGGATTATAATAGATCTGTACAGTGCAATTCATTATAATAGTCCTGTACAGTGCAATGGATTATAATAGATCTGTACAGTGTAATTCATTATAATAGTCCTGTACAGTGCAATTCATTATAATAGTCCTGTACAGTGCAATGGATTATAATAGATCTGTACAGTGCAATTCATTATAATAGTCCTGTACAGTGTAATGGATTATAATAGATCCTGTACAGTGCAATTCATTATAATAGTCCTGTACAGTGCAATGGATTATAATAGATCTGTACAGTGCAATTCATTATAATAGTCCTGTACAGTGCAATGGATTATAATAGATCTGTACAGTGCAATTCATTATAATAGTCCTGTACAGTGCAATGGATTATAATAGATCTGTACAGTGCAATTCATTATAATAGTCCTGTACAGTGCAATGGATTATAATAGATCTGTACAGTGCAATTCATTATAATAGTCCTGTACAGTGCAATGGATTATAATAGATCTGTACAGTGTAATTCATTATAATAGTCCTGTACAGTGCAATTCATTATAATAGTCCTGTACAGTGCAATGGATTATAATAGATCTGTACAGTGCAATTCATTATAATAGTCCTGTACAGTGCAATGGATTATAATAGATCTGTACAGTGCAATTCATTATAATAGTCCTGTACAGTGCAATGGATTATAATAGATCCGTACAGTGCAATTCATTATAATAGTCCTGTACAGTGCAATGGATTATAATAGATCCGTACAGTGCAATTCATTATAATAGTCCTGTACAGTGCAATGGATTATAATAGATCCGTACAGTGCAATTCATTATAATAGTCCTGTACAGTGCAATGGATTATAATAGATCCGTACAGTGCAATTCATTATAATAGTCCTGTACAGTGCAATGGATTATAATAGATCCGTACAGTGCAATTCATTATAATAGTCCTGTACAGTGCAATGGATTATAATAGATCCGTACAGTGCAATGGATTATAATAGATCCGTACAGTGCAATTCATTATAATAGTCCTGTACAGTGCAATGGATTATAATAGATCCGTACAGTGCAATTCATTATAATAGTCCTGTACAGTGCAATGGATTATAATAGATCCGTACAGTGCAATTCATTATAATAGTCCTGTACAGTGCAATGGATTATAATAGATCCGTACAGTGCAATTCATTATAATAGTCCTGTACATTGCAATGGATTATAATAGATCCGTACAGTGCAATTCATTATAATAGTCCTGTACAGTGTAATTCATTATAATAGTCCTGTACAGTGCAATTCATTATAATAGTCCTGTACAGTGCAATGGATTATAATAGATCTGTACAGTGCAATTCATTATAATAGTCCTGTACAGTATAATGGATTATAATAGATCTGTACAGTGTAATGGATTATAATAGATCCGTACAGTGCAATGCGTTATAATAGATCCGTACAGTGCAATGGATTATAATAGTCCTGTACAGTGCAATGCATTATAATAGATCTGTACAGTATAATGGATTATAATAGTCCTGTACAGTGCAATGGATTATAATAGATCCGTACAGTGAAATTCGTTATAATAGATCCGTACAGTGCAATGGATTATAATAGTCCTGTACAGTGCAATGCGTTATAATAGATCTGTACAGTATAATGGATTATAATAGTCCTGTACAGTATAATGGATTATAATAGATCTGTACAATGTAATGGATTATAATAGATCCATACAGTGCAATGCGTTATAATAGATCCGTACAGTGCAATTCATTATAATAGATCCGTACAGTGCAATGGATTATAATAGTCCTGTACAGTGCAATGCGTTATAATAGATCTGTACAGTATAATGGATTATAATAGATCTGTACAGTGTAATGGATTATAATAGATCTGTACAGTGCAATGCATTATAATAGATCTGTACAGTGCAATTCATTATAATAGTCCTGTACAGTGCAATGGATTATAATAGATCTGTACAGTGCAATTCATTATAATAGTCCTGTACAGTGCAATGGATTATAATAGATCTGTACAGTGTAATTCATTATAATAGTCCTGTACAGTGCAATTCATTATAATAGTCCTGTACAGTGCAATGGATTATAATAGATCTGTACAGTGCAATTCATTATAATAGTCCTGTACAGTGTAATTCATTATAATAGTCCTGTACAGTGCAATTCATTATAATAGTCCTGTACAGTGCAATGGATTATAATAGATCTGTACAGTGCAATTCATTATAATAGTCCTGTACAGTGCAATGGATTATAATAGATCTGTACAGTGCAATTCATTATAATAGTCCTGTACAGTGCATTGGATTATAATAGATCTGTACAGTGCAATTCATTATAATAGTCCTGTACAGTGCAATGGATTATAATAGATCTGTACAGTGTAATTCATTATAATAGTCCTGTACAGTGCAATTCATTATAATAGTCCTGTACAGTGCAATGGATTATAATAGATCTGTACAGTGCAATTCATTATAATAGTCCTGTACAGTGCAATGGATTATAATAGATCTGTACAGTGCAATTCATTATAATAGTCCTGTACAGTGCAATGGATTATAATAGATCCGTACAGTGCAATTCATTATAATAGTCCTGTACAGTGCAATGGATTATAATAGATCCGTACAGTGCAATTCATTATAATAGTCCTGTACAGTGCAATGGATTATAATAGATCCGTACAGTGCAATTCATTATAATAGTCCTGTACAGTGCAATGGATTATAATAGATCCGTACAGTGCAATTCATTATAATAGTCCTGTACAGTGCAATGGATTATAATAGATCCGTACAGTGCAATTCATTATAATAGTCCTGTACAGTGCAATGGATTATAATAGATCCGTACAGTGCAATGGATTATAATAGATCCGTACAGTGAAATTCATTATAATAGATCCGTACAGTGCAATGGATTATAATAGATCCGTACAGTGCAATTCATTATAATAGTCCTGTACAGTGCAATGGATTATAATAGATCCGTACAGTGCAATTCATTATAATAGTCCTGTACAGTGCAATGGATTATAATAGATCCGTACAGTGCAATTCATTATAATAGTCCTGTACAGTGCAATGGATTATAATAGATCCGTACAGTGCAATTCATTATAATAGTCCTGTACATTGCAATGGATTATAATAGATCCGTACAGTGCAATTCATTATAATAGTCCTGTACAGTGTAATTCATTATAATAGTCCTGTACAGTGCAATTCATTATAATAGTCCTGTACAGTGCAATGGATTATAATAGATCTGTACAGTGCAATTCATTATAATAGTCCTGTACAGTATAATGGATTATAATAGATCTGTACAGTGTAATGGATTATAATAGATCCGTACAGTGCAATGCGTTATAATAGATCCGTACAGTGCAATGGATTATAATAGTCCTGTACAGTGCAATGCATTATAATAGATCTGTACAGTATAATGGATTATAATAGTCCTGTACAGTGTAATGGATTATAATAGATCCGTACAGTGCAATGGATTATAATAGATCCGTACAGTGAAATTCGTTATAATAGATCCGTACAGTGCAATGGATTATAATAGTCCTGTACAGTGCAATGCGTTATAATAGATCTGTACAGTATAATGGATTATAATAGTCCTGTACAGTATAATGGATTATAATAGATCTGTACAATGTAATGGATTATAATAGATCCATACAGTGCAATGCGTTATAATAGATCCGTACAGTGCAATTCATTATAATAGATCCGTACAGTGCAATGGATTATAATAGTCCTGTACAGTGCAATGCGTTATAATAGATCTGTACAGTATAATGGATTATAATAGATCTGTACAGTGTAATGGATTATAATAGATCTGTACAGTGCAATGCATTATAATAGATCTGTACAGTGCAATTCATTATAATAGTCCTGTACAGTGCAATGGATTATAATAGATCTGTACAGTGCAATTCATTATAATAGTCCTGTACAGTGCAATGGATTATAATAGATCTGTACAGTGTAATTCATTATAATAGTCCTGTACAGCAATTCATTATAATAGTCCTGTACAGTGCAATGGATTATAATAGATCTGTACAGTGCAATTCATTATAATAGTCCTGTACAGTGTAATTCATTATAATAGTCCTGTACAGTGCAATTCATTATAATAGTCCTGTACAGTGCAATGGATTATAATAGATCTGTACAGTGCAATTCATTATAATAGTCCTGTACAGTGCAATGGATTATAATAGATCTGTACAGTGCAATTCATTATAATAGTCCTGTACAGTGCAATGGATTATAATAGATCTGTACAGTGCAATTCATTATAATAGTCCTGTACAGTGCAATGGATTATAATAGATCTGTACAGTGTAATTCATTATAATAGTCCTGTACAGTGCAATTCATTATAATAGTCCTGTACAGTGCAATGGATTATAATAGATCTGTACAGTGCAATTCATTATAATAGTCCTGTACAGTGCAATGGATTATAATAGATCCGTACAGTGCAATTCATTATAATAGTCCTGTACAGTGCAATGGATTATAATAGATCCGTACAGTGCAATTCATTATAATAGTCCTGTACAGTGCAATGGATTATAATAGATCCGTACAGTGCAATTCATTATAATAGTCCTGTACAGTGCAATGGATTATAATAGATCCGTACAGTGCAATTCATTATAATAGTCCTGTACAGTGCAATGGATTATAATAGATCCGTACAGTGCAATTCATTATAATAGTCCTGTACAGTGCAATGGATTATAATAGATCCGTACAGTGCAATTCATTATAATAGTCCTGTACAGTGCAATGGATTATAATAGATCCGTACAGTGCAATGGATTATAATAGATCCGTACAGTGAAATTCATTATAATAGATCCGTACAGTGCAATGGATTATAATAGATCCGTACAGTGCAATTCATTATAATAGTCCTGTACAGTGCAATGGATTATAATAGATCCGTACAGTGCAATTCATTATAATAGTCCTGTACAGTGCAATGGATTATAATAGATCCGTACAGTGCAATTCATTATAATAGTCCTGTACATTGCAATGGATTATAATAGATCCGTACAGTGCAATTCATTATAATAGTCCTGTACAGTGTAATTCATTATAATAGTCCTGTACAGTGCAATTCATTATAATAGTCCTGTACAGTGCAATGGATTATAATAGATCTGTACAGTGCAATTCATTATAATAGTCCTGTACAGTGCAATGGATTATAATAGATCTGTACAGTGCAATTCATTATAATAGTCCTGTACAGTGCAATGGATTATAATAGATCTGTACAGTGCAATTCATTATAATAGTCCTGTACAGTGCAATGGATTATAATAGATCTGTACAGTGCAATTCATTATAATAGTCCTGTACAGTGCAATGGATTATAATAGATCTGTACAGTGCAATTCATTATAATAGTCCTGTACAGTGCAATGGATTATAATAGATCTGTACAGTGCAATTCATTATAATAGTCCTGTACAGTGCAATGGATTATAATAGATCCGTACAGTGCAATTCATTATAATAGTCCTGTACAGTGCAATGGATTATAATAGATCCGTACAGTGCAATTCATTATAATAGTCCTGTACAGTGCAATGGATTATAATAGATCCGTACAGTGCAATTCATTATAATAGTCCTGTACAGTGCAATGGATTATAATAGATCCGTACAGTGCAATGGATTATAATAGATCCGTACAGTGAAATTCATTATAATAGATCCGTACAGTGCAATGGATTATAATAGATCCGTACAGTGAAATTCATTATAATAGATCCGTACAGTGCAATGGATTATAATAGATCCGTACAGTGCAATTCATTATAATAGTCCTGTACAGTGCAATGGATTATAATAGATCTGTACAGTGCAATTCATTATAATAGTCCTGTACAGTGCAATGGATTATAATAGATCCATACAGTGCAATTCATTATAATAGTCCTGTACAGTGTAATGCGTTATAATAGATCCGTACAGTATAATGGATTATAATAGATCCGTACAGTGCAATTCATTATAATAGTCCTGTACAGTGCAATGGATTATAATAGATCTGTACAGTGCAATTCATTATAATAGTCCTGTACAGTGCAATGGATTATAATAGATCTGTACAGTGCAATTCATTATAATAGTCCTGTACAGTGCAATGCATTATAATAGATCCGTACAGTATAATGGATTATAATAGATCCGTACAGTGCAATGGATTATAATAGATCTGTACAGTGCAATGGATTATAATAGATCCGTACAGTGCAATGGATTATAATAGATCTGTACAGTGCAATGGATTATAATAGATCCGTACAATGCAATTCATTATAATAGTCCTGTACAGTGCAATGGATTATAATAGATCCGTACAATGCAATTCATTATAATAGATCTGTACAGTGCAATGGATTATAATAGATCTGTACAGTGCAATGGATTATAATAGATCCGTACAATGCAATTCATTATAATAGTCCTGTACAGTGTAATGGATTATAATAGATCCGTACAATGCAATTCATTATAATAGATCTGTACAGTGCAATGGATTATAATAGATCTGTACAGTGCAATGGATTATAATAGATCCGTACAATGCAATTCATTATAATAGATCTGTACAGTGCAATGGATTATAATAGATCTGTACAGTGCAATGGATTATAATAGATCCGTACAATGCAATTCATTATAATAGATCTGTACAGTGCAATGGATTATAATAGATCTGTACAGTGCAATGGATTATAATAGATCTGTACAGTGCAATGGATTATAATAGATCTGTACAGTGCAATGGATTATAATAGATCCGTACAATGCAATTCATTATAATAGATCTGTACAGTGCAATGGATTATAATAGATCTGTACAGTGCAATGGATTATAATAGATCTGTACAGTGCAATGGATTATAATAGATCTGTACAGTGTAATGGATTATAATAGATCTGTACAGTGCAATTCATTATAATAGTCCTGTACAGTGCAATGGATTATAATAGATCTGTACAGTGCAATTCATTATAATAGATCTGTACAGTGCAATGGATTATAATAGATCTGTACAGTGCAATGGATTATAATAGATCTGTACAGTGCAATGGATTATAATAGATCTGTACAGTGTAATGGATTATAATAGATCTGTACAGTGCAATTCATTATAATAGTCCTGTACAGTGCAATGGATTATAATAGATCTGTACAGTGCAATGGATTATAATAGATCCGTACAATGCAATTCATTATAATAGATCTGTACAGTGCAATGGATTATAATAGATCTGTACAGTGCAATTCATTATAATAGTCCTGTACAGTGTAATTCATTATAATAGTCCTGTACAGTGCAATGGATTATAATAGATCTGTACAGTGCAATGGATTATAATAGATCTGTACAGTGCAATTCATTATAATAGTCCTGTACAGTGCAATGGATTATAATAGATCTGTACAGTGCAATGGATTATAATAGATCTGTACAGTGCAATTCATTATAATAGTCCTGTACAGTGCAATGGATTATAATAGATCTGTACAGTCCAATTCATTATAATAGTCCTGTACAGTGTAATGGATTATAATAGATCTGTAAAGTTTTAATTATTTTAATGAAAACTTTTTCTCAATCAGTGACAGATATCTCAAAGGTAATTAAATGAACACTCAGAAAAAGTGAATACTTACTGTTAAATTCTCTGTTTTGTTTCAAGTGTGTCACAAAATGGCAAGAATGATGTACAAGAATATTATTTGTGTCAGAAATGGAGAAGGGGAGAATCTGTTATAATCATACTGTTGCTGGACTTTAATTTGGTGGTTAACAGAAATGCAAGGATGAGGTAAAATATGTGATGATAACCTTAACGGCATGTGGGCACAGATGGCATTATGGGCAACAGAAGTACGCTGTGCAGTTATGAGGTAATGTCTGGCTGACAAAACACACTCAGTTGGTCCATACCTGCACTCATACTTTATTATTTCACCTGTCTGTGTGATTCTTTCCTTTTACCCCAAATCAACCTTCTTGTCTCAATACTGGAGGTTTACTGTGTTTCATTGAGGGGGAGGGCGTGTGTGTCATCTTTCTAACAGGACAGACAGAAACATAAAGAGAAATGGAGACAGAAGACTGCTTCATGTTTGTCTGGATCACACATGAGATGAATGTGGAAATATCAGAGAGTTTGATTAATAATGCAAAATGCACAGCAACAGAAGTGAAACCTCTGAACTACAACACATTCTGTCTTATATTAACACTCATTATTAAACACCTTTCATCCCTCCTTTTCTTTAATAAAGCACAAATGTGTGTTCCAGTGACACACTTCCAATGCAAGTCAATGGGGTTTAATCTGTACACATTAAAATACTGTTTCACAAGTAAAAACACAAGACATAAACAATATGTGTGTTAACATGATTTTACTGTCATTAAATCACTTAATAACCACATCTGTGTGAAGATAGAGACAATTATACAACTTTGTTGCCATGACGACATAAAACAATCATAAAAATGCTGATTTAAACCACTTTACAGCTCAAATAATCCACAAGTTTTAACAGAAATTATATTATAAAATTATATGTTTTTATAGTATATGTTAAATTAATCTGGTAATTTAATGCAATTTGTACTGTGTTAAATGTTGTATTCAATTAATGTGTAGTTTCCATACTTTATCAAAGCACAATTGACTGAAATTAACTGTATCTTTTAAGATGTTTAGTGTTTTTCAAAGCAATTAATAATTTTATTTGCAAATGTATATTCACTACACAACATTTACAGCACATCATTTGCACTGAGGACAAATAGTGTCAGATGCCGTTTTCACTCTGTGGCAGGGCGGCGGGCGGCGGGCAGGTCGTGATCCTACACACCCGGTCCCGTATTAGGCTAATCAAGCCTCCGAGAGGGATAAAGGTCGACTGCAGAGGATCGTGCGGTAGAGAGAGATCGTTTACGGACATGTCCGTCATGTGTGTGTGTGTTTACGTTTTATATTAAAAATATTATTATCGCCGACCGCGAGGGGAGAAGGGGCCACTGCCAGGGGCGGAGGAGTTCCCTACCAGCCGCTGAAACGCCGCGCGGTTTGAGACCGCCGACCGCGAGCGGGGAGGGGCTCGCTGCCGACAGCCTGAAGGGAGAACAGCTGCCAGGGGCGGGGGAGACCCCTTCTGTTCCCCGAGAACGCGGCGGGCGTTCCGTCCGCTAGGGGCTGGAAGACTGCCTCCGATCCGCCCGGAGAGGCACGGCTGTCCTCCGATAAAGGGTGGAGGAGTGGCGAGGAACAAGCTGCGGCGTATCGGAGAACTGGCGAGTAAGAGGTTTTTTTTTCATCTCGCTCTCCTCTCTCTCTCACTGCTGCTCTGCGTTGGCCTTTTCCCTATCTTTTACATTTTACAGTGTTTTTTTGGGGGTACTACACTGTTACAGGAAGTCGTGGGTAGGGTCGTGATCCTACACATCAGGTCCCGATATGTCCAGGCATCCAGGAGGAAAATAATTCCCCCGTGGGGTTGAGGAATGGAGATTAAGGGGAGAGGAAAAGTGGCACCATTCTGGGATGGGCTGCAAACCACTCTGTGAATGCACGGAAGTGGTGAAATGCCACATCGTCCCATACAATTACAAACGTCGCCTCCTCCCAAATGCAACCCTTTCCTGACCTGGCACAACCGTTCCATAGAGGTCATCCAGGAATGACATGAGGCGCTCGGTGTCGTATGGCTCAATGAGCGCTTTGCGTAACAGCGATCCATCAGAGGATATTGCTGCACACATTGTGATGTTGGCACCCCTCAGGCACGGGACATCCACTCCGGCTCTTTTCCCAATCACATTCCATTCCAAACCAGCCTGGCTTCAATCTCCACGACTCTCTAAAATAAATCCACAAGGGAACATGAGAGTTAGGCTGTTACGGTAGTTTACATTATACCTAAAAACATGCCTCGGTGCGCCTGTGCCCGGTGTGCTTTTGTTCGAAACCAGTTCTGTATTTTATAGCCATCTTACCTGGACAAAGAGTTTCCTGAGTGGCTTGACCCGTTCAGAGTTCCTCTCAAAGGGAACAGCGTTCAACTGCTTCATCCTGACTTGATGTCGTTTCAGGACTCTAGAAATAGTCGTTATGTTGACGTTGTGAATATGTTGTCTGCCAACTCTCTCTGAGCTTTATGCCATTGATTCTGATGACCACAGCAGTGCTCCTCCTGTCCCACCTGTGGGAGGTAACCGTTGGGTCCTAAGCAGAAATACAAAAACAATTACACACAAGTGGGTTTCGAGTCTCAGTTTATTTCTGTAATGTGCGGTTCAGTCCGATGCCCTTGCAGAATGCCCATCTTACCCGTTGAGCATTGCAGATTTGGCTGCACTCTCAGACCAAACTCTCTCATTGATTGACCCATAGACTGTAAAAAAAGATGGCCGACGCCCCTTCGCTCTTTTCCATTGGTGAGAACTGAAGCCGCTAGTGTCCCGATATGGCGCTGACATCTTGGGACTTGAGTCTGCACAGTTGCGATTTCGGGACCAGACCTGCGCAGTAGCGAGCAGGAAGTAAAGCCGCGAAATCAAGACCCCGCCCTCACTCTCGCTGAATCAATCGCAAGCACACGCCCCGCTTTTGACTTATGACGGTGTGAAATAATTAATTATAGAAATGTAGATATTACATTTAAAGCTCCAATCTCCTCAGTCCTCCGAAGATCCCGAACAAAGTCAGTTGGTGCTTCAGTGACTACTTCACTCAGAGAACCTGTCAATCACAGCTGTCAATCATGATGTCACAGCAGCGTTTTTATAGCATCAAATAACTAAAAACAAACTTATTTTGAAAACAAACACTTGAAATGACATCAACGTGATAGAAACGACAGTAAATGACAGAAACTATCTTTGGAAAAAAGATATGTGAAGTGTAATTTAATTGTTTAGTTGGTCTCACGTCCCGTTGAATAACATGGGGAGGCGGGGCTTATGACCTATACTAGGACCAGCCACTGGGGGGCGATCGAGACGTTTTGGCTTCACTTTGAGGGCTTGTGCGGCACACTTGGATTGACCATGATTTATGACATGATCAATTATAGTAGCCCTAATCTCATCTGAGACTACAG
>NC_068282.1:616626-621626 GCF_025860055.1 Xyrauchen texanus
CCCTACACAAGTACACTGCACACACACACTCATCCAGCTCTGATCCACACACACACACACACCATCACGTCCTCACAGCACAGACACTTACACTCCAGATTGCTCGATCGTCTCTCTACACACACACACAGCACACACACATCACACACACCACAGATCACTACAGACACACACTCACAATCTTCGTCTCTCTGCACACACACACACACACTACACACACACACGATTGACACACAGTCACACACTACACACATACACACACTACACACTCACAAGATCTCTCTCTAACACACACACACACACACACTACACACACTACTGAGACACACACTCACACATTCTGTCTCTCACACACACACACCACTACACACACACTCTGCACACTGCACTACACATACATTGGCACTCACAAGTCTGCTCACTTAATCACACACAGTCACACACTCATCATATCCTCGAGTCACACACTCACACACACACGTTGCTCGGGATCATCACTGCACACACAGTGATCTACACAGTCACTTTACATACACACACTACACACATGCACACATGCACACACAGACACAGACACACACACACACTCACACTCACACTCACACTCACACTCACAGACACTCACACACACACACACACTCACTCACACACAGACACAGACACAGACACACACACACACACACACACACACACACACACACACTCACACTCACACACAGACACAGACACAGACACACACACACACTCACACTCACACTCACACTCACAGACACTCACACACACACACACACTCACTCACACACACACACACACACATGTTGTGTTTCCATGTTTTATGGGGACTTTCCATAGACATAATGGTTTTTATACTGTACAAACTTTATATTCTATCCCCTAAACCTAACCCTACCCCTAAACCTAACCCTCACAGAAAACTTTCTGCATTTTTACGTTTTCAAAAAACATAATTTAGTATGATTTATAAGCTGTTTTCCTCATGGGGACCGACAAAATGTCCCCACAAGGTCAAACATTTCGGGTTTTACTATCCTTATGGGGACATTTGGTCCCCACAAAGTGATAAATACACGCTCACACACTCACACTCACACACACACACACACACACACACACACACACACACACACACACACACTCACACACACTCACACACACACACACACACTCACTCACTCACTCACACACACATACACTCACACTCACAGACACTCACACACACACACACACTCACTCACACACTCACACACACACACACACACACACACACACACACACACACACACACTCACACAATCTCTCACTCACTCACTTCTTCAACACTGGCAGATTTTTTTTAACTTGTTTTGACTATAAACAAAATACAGTAAAACAAAATATGCTTCTATTAAACATAAATGATCAGAAAAAAAAAAAAAACTACAAATCTTATGCAGTGTGCTTATAAAACAAAGTAAATGTATCTTGTTTTAAGGATAAACAATACAAAAAAAGGATGTTCTTCAAAAAGATGATTGTACCTGATAACAGGTGCAAGTAAAATGGCTAGAAATAGCATTTTAGCTTAGCATAAAGCTAAATGTTCACGTGACAATTTACACAAGGTTAAAGGTGCTGTTTCATGGAGAGGTACGCAACAAAATAAGTGTCGTAAGATATCTCCCCAGTCTCGGTGACAGCTCTAAACTCTGTAAACAGCGATCCAAAATGTGTTCATGAGCCACAGACTCTGACTCCTGTCAATCATTTTGTGCGTTTGTATAGTATAATAGTTTCTGCGAATTATTGAGGCTTAATGCCATTTTTATGCTGTGTAGTTCATAACAGTTGCCAGTTGAGGGCGCTATTTTGCCACTGTTGTTTTTTGACAACAGTTTCTGCTATTGTAGGTCTCAATAAAGCTCATTTGGTATCTTTAGAGGGCGGGGTTTTGGAAAGAGGGGCGTGGCTAAGCTAACATCTCAGTTTGTGGGAATTCTAGAACAGCTAAAATCTGCACCTTTAACTATTTCTGCTGCTCCAAATTTAGTTCAAACCCCCACAGATTATACACAATGACATAATCTTCAGATCGTATAACATCATATCCATCTTTTTATTCATATGAATGTAAGTAACGCATCATAAAAAGTATTTCACGGCTGTTTAAACACTCTTCGGATCGTATCATTTATATGAATACATATTTCCAACTGAATACATTAAATATTATGGAACATAATGACAATAAAATGCAAAGTAATCTCTTCAGTAATCAAAATACTTTTTTAATGTAACTGTATTCTGATTAGCAATGGTTTAAAATGTAACTGTAGTGGAATACTAATATTACTAATTACTAATAATAATATTACTAATATTTAAATATGTAATCCCGTTACATGTATTCCGTTACTACACAACCCTGTTAAGATGGATCTCCAAGGTACTTTAAAGAATACCATGGTGCTAGCATGACCTCAAAACCTTGGTGGTACACGTCCATAAAACCTTAATATTTTAGTAACTGTTCAAATTAAAATTACCTTTTTTTAAAGTCTTTGAAAAAAATGAGGCCATGTAATCTTTCTCAAAACTACCTGTACAGTATGAGCACGAGACATACATGTGATGTAACTCACACACGTGTAATGTTCCTTCTGTTCCACACATGCGCACATTCCCAGGGAGCAGAGTTTATATTCAGATCACTCGCCTCTGACTGGTTGACTCAGGCACTGCTCTTGTGCATGCGTCACGGGTGGGCGGGGCTACAGCGTTACGGCGGAAGCGGCGCAGTGTCACAGTGAGCTGCAGCTTTTCACTTACTAAACGCCTCAAAAACAGAAAAAAACATGAAGATCTGGACGTCGGAGCACATTTTCAAGTTAGTAAATGTCTTATGTTTAATTGTAATGCGATAAAGTGATCATTTGATTGCTGGCATCGTCTTTAATAAGATATTTACAATGACCCTTTCGGGCCTTCACTTCATAGCAACGAGTTTGTAATGTAAAAGTGAAGCTCTCGGTTGAGTTACAATAGTTAGCTGCTTATGCAACATCTTTGAGTGGTTATGAGTGAAGTACAATGTCTTTAACAACACCTTAAGAATAAATGAAGACTTGTGATATAAACTAGATAAAGACTCCGTTACATTGTCCTTGAGCTCGTCGTTTTGAGTGTCAACCGATATTAAACTAACTTTGGAACTATATCAATTGTCTTAAAGAAGATTGAATGAGTCGCATGATGACCTCTGACCCTGCGTGCGTTATATTGCGCAGCTCACCTTGAACAGCGGGTACAGGCGACCTTTCGCCTACATACATGCGTCATGACGTCATGTGACTGCTGTCGGAATGTGCAGAACGAAGCCGCCAGGCGGTTCCTTTTCCTGTAGTAGGCCTACTGATTTTTATTGTTTGTGTTGTGTAAAGAAGTCGTCAGTAGTTTTGGCTGCAGTTTAGTACGTTATTAATGTCCTGCAGTATGTTACAGTAATTCACAGCAGTGTTCTGTGACACATTATGTAAGTACAGACACTGTCACATTTGTCTGTTGCGTTGCTTAGCAACAGTTATAAAACCTCCTCAGATGTTTTATAACTCAGGTTTGTTGTTTACAAATTAAACTAAAGTCACCTCATGTTTTTAGATCTACATTAACAGTAAAAACTTGAGTTTATGTTTCTCATGTACTCAACAACAGTTAAAAACTTTTAACATTTAATCATTGTCCCCAATTTGGTTTCATAAGTAAAACAAACAAACATTTATAGCCTTTTCAACTTTATATATATATATATATTGTTCTTCATAAGAGCAACACTGGTTGCTCTTATGAAGAAATTGGCACATTTATTCACCAAAGTAGCATTCAACTGATCACAATGTATAGTCAGGACATTAATAATGTGAAAAATTATTTATACAATTTGAAAACAAATTTCAGAACTTCTTAAACTACTTCAAAGAGTTCTTATCAAAAAATCCTCCACGTGCAGCAATGACATCATTGCAGATCCTCGTTAATCTAGCGGTCAGTTTGTCCAGATACTCAGGTGACCTTTCACCCCACACTTCCTGTAGCACTTGACCTATCACCCCACACTTCCTGTAGCACTTGACCCTATCACCCCACACTTCCTGTAGCACTTGACCCGTCACCCCACACTTCCTGTAGCGCTTGACCTATCACCCCACACTTCCTGTAGCACTTGACCCTATCACCCCACACTTCCTGTAGCACTTGACCTATCACCCCACACTTCCTGTAGCACTTGACCCTATCACCCCACACTTCCTGTAGCACTTGACCCTATCACCCCACACTTCCTGTAGCACTTGACCCTTCACCCCACACTTCCTGTAGCACTTGACCCTATCACCCCACACTTCCTGTAGCACTTGACTCTTCACCCCACACTTCCTGTAGCACTTGACCCTATCACCCCACACTTCCTGTAGCACTTGACCCTATCACCCCACACTTCCTGTAGCACTTGACCCTATCACCCCACACTTCCTGTAGCACTTGACCCTTCACCCCACACTTCCTGTAGCGCTTGACCTATCACCCCACACTTCCTGTAGCACTTGACCCTTCACCCCACACTTCCTGTAGCACTTGCCATAGATGTGACTGTCTTGTCCTAATATTGATCTTAACACATGTCAGTCTATTACACACTGTGCAACTCAAAACAAACACAAAGACAACGTTAAACTTCATTTAATGAACCAAATATCTTTCAGCTGTGTTTGATATCATGGAAGTGATTTTCTAGTATCAAATGATGAGTTTATTATGATTACTCGAGGATAAGGTGTTGGAGTGATTTCAGATAGTGATGCTGTTTTACATCAGTAATGTCCTGAATATACTCTGTGATCAGCTGAACGCCACTTTGGTGAAATAAAGTAACAATTTCCTTCTAAAACAACAAAATCTGAACATTACTCCAAACTTTTTGCTGCCTGTGTGTGTGTGTGTGTGTGTGT
>NC_068282.1:626626-629126 GCF_025860055.1 Xyrauchen texanus
GGCCATCACAGCGAGGGAACCATGAGAACGCCCATGGCTGCTGCGGTCATGGAAAAATGAGCAGCTCCTGTGCAATCAGCCGTCCTCTCTTTCGCTGCACTTCACTGTGTCTTGGAAGTTTATCCTCAGCGTCCCCTCACATTCAAGCGTCGAGGTGCGTTCGCGACAGAGAGAGGCAAGAGAACTGTGGGACTAACGGTGCTGTCGACGCAAAACAAGAACCTGAAGGGGACACAAATATAACAAACTCTCAAACTATTTGCAATTTTAATGTATCGTATAACTGGACACGCACAGGCGAATACAATGCGGCACGACTGGTTGTGTCTGTTAGCCAAACACGCCAACTTAAACTCTGTTACATGCCACTCTACCCGTCGGAGGGCAAAGAGTGCGCTTGCCAGGATACGCTGGGCAGTTTCTTCACCAGCACTTATGCACTTGAAAGTTATTAACATTGTTAAAATATTTATTTTTAGTATCATTATATTCATAATACTTGCGCATCAAGGAAGGGAACAAACTAATCCAGACAAGTCGTTTTAATCTGAATAATTGCGGAGGACCATCTCAGAAGTATCTCCGTTCTTTATAACGTGTGTGTGTCTGTGTGTGTTTGTTGTGTTGGGCTGATACTGGAGCTGCTCAGAAGATCATCGGATGCTTCAGAATAGTGTTGTCTAAGGTACGAAGTCGGTACTGAAATTGTAAAAATGTGGCGCTTTGAGTGCTGTTGAGCGGAATCGTAAGCGCCTCTGATTGGCCATTGTGTTCACGTGCTCATCGGATATGTCTGTGATTGGCTACAATGATCAGCGCTTCAAAAACATGTTGTAAATATACATCAATGCCGCTCTTCACCGAGCGCTTGCACAGATAAGGTGCGTACACACTGCCAGCGACATCGCGCGCGACAGCGACTCCATCCCATTCATTTTCAATGAGAGCACAGCGACTTCTGGCAACTAGATGTGGGCGTGTCCAGCGACACGACAAAGTTGAGACCAGTTCAACTTTATTCAAATGAAGAGCGACTAACGGAAGCGACAGCCAATAGGAGAGAAGACGGGAGAGCTCACGTGATCCTTCTCTCTCTCTCTCTCTCTCTCTCTCTCTCTCTCTCTCTCTCTCTCTCTCTCTCTCTCTCTCTCTCTCTCTCAGCTCCTGCAGTAACGGGGGAAAGATGGATGAAAGGCTAATTCTTGCTGTTAGCAATGTTCCAGTGCTCTATGATATGTCTCTTCCCATGTACAAGGACATTTTTAAGAAAAATACTGCGTGGAAAGGTGTATCTGAGATCACTGGGATTTTATGGACCCAGACAGACCGGCGTTTGCGTTTTCGCCGCAGATAAACCGCCGCTATGGCAAACAGCACGCCTTGTTTCTCATTCATCTTTGATATAAAGCATTTTATGTACCGATTCCATTTACATTTAGTCTTTTCTCTCCAAAATGTTTGTTTTTAGTGGCAAGAAAAGAGATTCGCTGTCAACAGCAATGTAATAACATCCGTGAATGTCATTTATAAACGTTACTAGGCAACCAGTAGTGGGAACGCCCACTAGCGACTTCACCGCCAGCCACTGGCGACCTGCAGAGACACAGTCACCGGCAGTGTGTGCGCAGCTTTACACACGGGAGCGTTTTGAAAGCAGGACCGGTCCCCTCCCGTGTGTTGATCATTGTAGCCAATCACAGACATATCTGATGAGTGCGTGAACACAATGGCCAATCAGAGGCGTTTACGATTCTGCTCAACAGCGCTCAAAGCTTGGTACCGAAGTCGGTACTTTAGACAACACTACTTCAGAAACATGTCACGTGATAAAACGGTGCCTCCGTCAGAGCACTATATACTAAACTACAGCATGCTCTTGTTGCACCAGCCGTTTTCTCCAGGGTGTGTTGCACATTGAGCAGGTGTTACTGACTAATGCAACAATCTTCCACATCCTGCAAATTATTTGGCTTCATTTGAACTAAAGATGGGCCAGTCGTGATGTTGAATCCAAACCCAAGGCCAAAATGCGCTGGTGCAACTATCTGATATAAGAGGATGAAAAACATTTAATTTATTTAATTTATATTTTGAAGGTTTATGTTGTTTAATGCCTTGGTGACGTGCATCCACAAATCACAAGGGATGGATGACCGACCGGGCCAATGGGGCCAGTGCCCAGGGGCCCTTGACTGCCCCCCAACCCCCACCCCCTCGCTCAACTTTTGGGTGGAGGGGGGCCCTTGGAGATAATTAGCCCCAGAGCCTTTGCAAGTTATAATCCGTCCCTGTCTTCATTGTCAGTGATGATAAAAACCTCAACTGAGGATCTGCTGTTGGACGGGATTATTAACTGAATGTAACAGTGAATGTCTTTGATGTAAAGTTCTGTTTGTGGTTTATTACTTCCACTTTATCCCTTTTGAACTGAATTTGCATTGAAGAGCCACTATTGGTGAAGTTTACGTCTCTGAAACATTGTGACTAACTAAAATAAAAC
>NC_068282.1:634126-664126 GCF_025860055.1 Xyrauchen texanus
CACATGGATTTACACTAATGATCCAGTTCCTTCATTCTTAAAGGGACAGTTCACCCAAAAATGTAAATTCAGTCATTGTTTACTCACCCCTGTGTCGTTATAACCCTGTATGACTTTCTTATTCGGAACACAAAGGGAGAAATTGTGAAGAAAATAATATTGCTCAAGAAGGCAACACAAGAAAGAAGGGGATGCAAACTTTTGAACAGGATGATTTGTGTAAGTTACAGTCAGTGGTGGATTTAGGCACGGGCAACATGGGCAGTCGCCCAGGGCGGCATCTTGTGGGAGGTGGCATGAGGCGGCACACCCCCGTCAACAACTTTGGGGGGGGGTGTTGAAGCAGGTTTCACAAGTGCGACAAACAAGAACAATTTTGTGTTCCAGTGAGACACTTACAATGGAAGTCAATGGGATAAATTTTTTAAGGGTTTAAAGGCAGAAATGTGACACTTATAATTTTATAAACGCACTTATATGAATTAGTCTGTTTAAACTTGTGGATTATTTCAGCTGTAAAGTTGTTTTAAATCATTATGTGGGATTACGGCGTTACATCGTCATGGCAACAAAGTTGTATAATTTTCTCTATCTTCACACAGATGTGGTTAATAAGTGATTTAATGACAGTAAAATCATGTTAACACACAGATTGTTTATGTCTTGTGTCTATACTTTTGAAACAGTATTTTAATGTTGACAGATTAAACCCCATTGACTTGCATTGGAAGTGTCTCACTGGAACACACATTTGTGCTTTATTAAAGAAAAGGAGGAACGAGTCGAAATAATTTTTTGTGGTAATCAATATTATGACACAAATACTGTAGATTGAGATGAACTCGTATTAAACCTGGATAAAAAAGGCAAAAAAATTAACAATTGTATATTTATAATTGCATATACAAAAAGGCAATAACAATATAAGAAAAATAAATAAATAAAAACAAACACAGAAAAAATATTAAATAAATAAATAAATATAAAAAAAATACAAAAATAAACATAAAAAAACATTTTTGCATTATTTCTGGCAGGATGACCAAGAGCATGACGTCATTGCCATGGTAACCAGACAAATATCAGCTGATTTGCTGAAGACTAGAATGAATGTATCACACTGGGACCTGGTCACCCAATCTATAATTAAATAATAAACAAAAAATGTAACTGTCCAAAATAACTTCATATTTCATTGCGCATATTATTGTGGAGAAAAAACTGTAAAATAACGTATTTTAAGCAGCTCGCCAACACTTTTAAAATAGGTGCTATTTATCTGTTTTTCAGAGTTGCTGTTGCTTAATAAGAATTGTTTTCCCGACTATTTAGAAAGTTACAGTTAATTAATCAAGGACCAGTTTAAGTTGAGAAAACTGTGTAGACTACAGATGCCAACATGTGTGGATACATTACGCCTAAAAAGACCTAATAGCCCAATATTAATCATATTTTTCTGAATGTTTATATCAATGTTTTGATATGTTGTTGTTTTAGTAAACTGCAAGAGACATGATGTGGGTGACTTGACTTAATGAAGTTCTTAACCGCGATGAAACCACGATAATCGATAAAAACAGACACCTCGGTAATCGATGTTATAGCAGTCTGCATCATGATTGGGAAGAGTCCCCTTCAGGTGTGTTTGCTTAACAAACATTGATTATGTCTATGACATCAGACAGAGTGTCCATTTATTTCTGTTTAGTTATTTTTATTTATGTATTTTGTTTATTCATTGCATCACAAATCAAATGCCATGGACATTTAAAATTCCCCAGACAATATACAATATTATAAAATATTAACAGCATGAACAAACCATACATCTGTGGATTTATATGAACCCCTTTAGAGAAATTAGTTGAGTGTAATCAGAGTATATTTAGCAGAGACAGACCACTTCTATTAAAATCAATGGGCGAAATTGCAGCGCCCACCGGCAGTCAACTGATGTAGAAAGGAAGTCCCGCCTTATAGGTAAAGAGCCAATCACCTTTCAGACACAGACACCGTCTGTCAATCACCTCGAGAACGCGCATGCGCATTATCTATACAAACCGGGAATATGACAGCTTTAGCGTAATATGAGGTATATAAGCTAATTTTATGATTTAAGTGTTGACAGATTTTACTGCTGATTTTAAATGTTATTTGATAGTAATATGGACGTAACCGTTTTGGAGATTTCAGTCTTTCTCCACTGAAGTATATAGGAGCTGCACTGGCATGCCTGGAAATAGCGTCCCGAGAGCGTTCCAATGATGGCCGACAGTGGACTGACTTGATAGAAAACTTTGGTATATTTTAATTTCAGTGTTGATTAATGTAAAAAATAGGGTGGGGGAGGGGTTTAAAAATGTAGACTTTTCCTGTTTTTATATAAAACTGTGTATTTTTCAATCTAATGTTTATTAAAGATGGTTAATGTCATTATTCATGTTCATTTTATTGTCCAGACGCTGTTGTCATGTGATACTTGCTACTTTTCTCATCGCTCCCGGTTTTACTTAACAGGCCATGACGTCACCGGAAGGCTTCTGAGACACAGCGCCATCTGACCAATCAGCGACCAGAGAATATTTAAAGACATTTAAACGGGGATATTTGAAATCAAACAGGCCAGTATCACGAGCGCTGACGGTCAACGCGTTGTCTTCTTGAGTAATAACGTTTATTTATTGATATTAAACATCACACACGAGCGATTTAGTGAATGGTGATTTTTAAGTTTTATTAACACGGCGTGGGGGAAATCATCGTGTTTGTAACCGTGTTTTGAGGAGGATTGGAGGTAAATATTGATTCATTGTAGCACGAGATTGTTAAATTTAAATGGTAATTAGTGCAGATGTAGTTTATTTGAGTCTGTCAACATGTTCAGATGGACTCGTTGATTTGTAATCGACCCGAATGCTGTTTTTATGCATGTTATTGGGGCATTTTACTGAATGCAAATATGAACAATCTTGTATTTGTATTATTTTAATCTCTCCCTGATGTGTTTGTGATGTGTCTGTTTTAATTTCAAGATATGGCTTCTGCTGCAAGAACTAAATCAAGCAAAGACCTGGAAATTCAGCGAACTGAAAATGAGAAGGTGTGTGTGTGTGTGTGTGTGTAGTGTGTGTGGTGTGTGTGTCAAGTACACATTTACACCGGTGTGTATCACTAAGCAAAATCATCACAGCTTTATTTAAATGTTGTTTACTTAAAATACATGAGGTCATGCGTCATTTTTAACAAAATCTAATAAACCTGTGGAGTTTCTTTGATTTTGTTTGTACTGATTGTTTTCACATTTAACTAGATTTTTAATAATACCCTTGTTTTTCTATGCATTATTTCCCATCTGTTATCAGTATGAAATTACATATTGTTAATGAAAAATATCATGCTCAGATTTGTTTAGTAAATGGCAAAATGTCACCTAAGCAGACCGTTCTATTCAAACTGATTTGCATTATTTATCACATTAACTGTTATAAAGAATATGCATCAAATTGTATCCATATGTGTTCTAGATAATTTCAAATGATCCCCAATTTGGAACGCCCAATCCCCACTAATTAGAAGGTCCTCGTGGTGGCGCGGTTATTCACCTCAATCCGGGTGGCGGAGGACGAGTCTCAGTTGCCTCCGCGTCTGAAACCGTCAATCCGCGCATCTTATCACGTGACTCGTTGTGCATGACACCGCGGAGACTCACAGCATGTGGAGGCTCATGCTACTCTCCACGATCCACACACAACTCACCACACGCCCCATTGAGAGAACCACTAATCACCACCACGAGGACGTTACCCCATGTGACTCTACCCTCCCTAGCAACCGGGGCAATTTGGTTACCCCATGTGACTCTACCCTCCCTAGCAACCAGCCCAATTTGGTTACCCCATGTGACTCTACCCTCCCTAGCAACCAGCCCAATTTGGTTACCCCATGTGACTCTACCCTCTGTAGCAACTGGCCCAATTTGGTTACCCCATGTGACTCTACCCTCCGTAGCAACTGGCCCAATTTGGTTACCCCATGTGACTCTACCCTCCCTAGCAACCAGCCCAATTTGGTTACCCCATGTGACTACCCTCCCTAGCAACGGCCCAATTTGATTACCCCATGTGACTCTACCCTCCCTAGCAACCGGGTCAATTTGGTTACCCCATGTGACTACCCTCCCTAGCAACCGGGTCAATTTGGTTACCCCATGTGACTACCCTCCCTAGCAACCGGGCCATTTTAGTTGCCCCATGTGACTCTACCCTCCCTAGCAACCGGCCCAATTTGGTTACCCCATGTGACTCTACCCTCCCTAGCAACCGGGTCAATTTGGTTACCCCATGTGACTACCCTCCCTAGCAACCAGACCAATTTGGTTGCTAAGGAGACCTGACTGGAGTCACTCAGCCCGCCCTGGATTCAAGCTCACGACTCCAGGTGTGATAGTCAGCGTCAATACTCGCTGAGATACCCAGACCCCCAATGTTATGCATTTCTGAGGATAAATGGCGTTTTGTGTGTGTTTGCAGATATCTGCTGGTGGACCCAAAAGAGTTCCAGTTGCGCAGGGTGTTCAAAAGCCTGTAACGACTCACTCACACGCATGTTCTGGGCACGGCACAAGGACCACAGCGGGTTCAGCGGACCGCAAGTCAGCAGAAACCCGTCACACACACAGTTCCTGTGAAAAAGGCCTGTCCTGGGAACCAGAACATCAACCCTGAGCAAGTCAAAACACAAAATAAACCACCACAGAACCAACCAAAACCAAACCTCCAGAACACCGTTTCTGCAGCTGAATCCAGCAAACGGGACAAACCTCACCGTAAGATCCACTTAGACGTGTCTGTCCTCGTGACCTTTCATTTGACTCTGACAAAATGTAGAATTACTAAATTCTTGCTTTTTTATCTTTCCAGAAACGCCTTCTAATGGAATGTCAAATAGTGCCAAGTAAGTCATTTTCACATCCTTTATGTATGTAAACAACAATGACAGCTAGAGTTTTGAACCAATGGTAACTCTTGAAATTTAAATATAGCTTAGTACATTTGTATATCAAGCCATGTTGTGCTCGTGATGTTACATTGTACATTATACAGCATTTTACACTGTAATATTCTTAAATTGTCTTTTAGGTAGTTGTCATGTGGTGTAACCTGTGATGCTACATATAAAAACGGTTCAAAAGTTCATTTATGCATTGAGTTTATGAGCTAATATTGAGTTTATGGAATATATTTGTCCTAAAAAATAGTGTGTGTGTGTGTGTGTGTGTGTGTGTATATACACTTTTTTTTTTTTTTTTTTTTTAAATAAGCCAAAAAGTTTATTACAAATAGTAAAAAAAAACTAGGGATGCATCAATGTCTTGCACCTCAATATTTATCGGCAAATTATTGTTGAAATTAAAACCATCGGCATCGGTTTTAAGCATGAAAATGGCAATAAGAATAAACCCTGATTCAGTTTATAAATGACTATCAACAAATTTTGTAAATGCTTTGAATTCAAATGCACATCCAGAAATAATAATGGCACTGCTAAGAACTTGTAATTATATTTACTCGTACTCTCAATGAGTAAAAAAAAACATTGTTCCAGATGCGACCGTCTTGAAAGTGGCACTTGCCTATATGTACATGTTGAGGTGAAATCATCATCATCATTGGTAATCAGGAGGTTGCTGGTTTGATCCCCACAGTCACCACCATTGTGTCCTTGAGTAAGACACTTAACTCCAGGTTGCTCCGGGGGATTGTCCCTGTAATAAGTGCTCTGTATAATACATTGGTACTCAGAAGGTTGCTGGTTTGATCCCCACAGTCACCACCATTGTGTCCTTGAGTAAGACACTTAACTCCAGGTTGCTCCGGGGGGATTGTCCCTGTAATAAGTGCACTGTATAATACATTGGTACTCAGAAGGTTGCTGGTTTGATCCCCACAGTCACCACCATTGTGTTCTTGAGTAAGACACTTAACTCCAGGTTGCTCCGGGGGGATTGTCCCTGTAATAAGTGCTCTGTATAATACATTGGTACTCAGAAGGTTGCTGGTTTGATCCCCACAGTCACCACCATTGTGTTCTTGAGTAAGACACTTAACTCCAGGTTGCTCCGGGGGGATTGTCCCTGTAATAAGTGCTCTGTAAGTCACTTTGGATAAAAGCAATGGATGTCTTACTCAAGGACACAATGGTGGTGACTGTGGGGATCGAACCAGCAACCTTCTGATTACCAGTTCAGTGCTTTAGCCCACTACACCACCACCACTCCTTCATATCTGTGCATCCCTATAAAAACGAATCCCTAATGGATGTCGACTACACACATTATTTCTAGTGTTACTTTCTTTAAGAACCTGTCTTTGTTTAATACTGCGTGGTCTTGATGTCATTGTAATGAGGAAGTTTAACGAGATCTCCGTGTGTTTGTGTTCTTCAGTAAAGCGTGGAGTTTAGAGAACTTTGACATCGGCCGAGCTCTGGGCAAAGGGAAGTTTGGTAGCGTGTATCTGGCCAGAGAACGTCAGACGAAATTCATTCTGGCGCTCAAGGTCCTGTTTAAAAAGCAGCTGGAGAAAGCGGGTGTGGAGCATCAGCTGCGGAGAGAGGTGGAGATCCAGTCCCATCTCAGGTACAATAATCTCCTAATTCATGAAATCTGAGATGTGTGGCTGAGATAGAGAGAGAGAGAGAGAGAGAGAGATATATATATATATATAAATTAGAATATTCATGGTATAATCGCAACATTAAAAAAATGTTTTGTAATGATTTGTGCTTTTTATTTGCCCACTATGTTTCCTAAAGAGCTTTTCAGTAGAATCGTTTTAAGATCGTTCATGTATTATTAATGATCGTGTTTCTCCAGAGTTGTCAAATACACTTCAGTTGCTCACGTCTGTTCAGTTTTCCCATTTAAACACATGCTGGACGAAAGTCTTTGACTGTTGCGTGTGTCTCAGAACAGTTATAGGAGAGCTATAGGATGCTCCCTTGCTCCCTATTTAGTGAATGACTTAACCTCCAGTGTGCTGTCTGTCTGCACTGGTCTCAGAACAGTTATAGAGAGCTATAGGATGCTCCCTTGCTCCCTATTTAGTGAATGACTTAACCTCCAGTGTGCTGTCTGTCTGCACTGGTCTCAGAACAGTTATAGGAGAGCTATAGGATGCTCCCTTGCTCCCTATTTAGTGAATGACTTAACCTCCAGTGTGCTGTCTGTCTGCACTGGTCTCAGAACAGTTATAGGAGAGATATAGGATGCTCCCTTGCTCCCTATTTAGTGAATGACTTAACCTCCAGTGTGCTGTCTGTCTGCGCTGGTCTCAGAACAGTTATAGGAGAGCTATAGGATGCTCCCTTGCTCCCTATTTAGTGCATGACTTAACCTCCAGTGTGCTGTCTGTCTGCACTGGTCTCAGAACAGTTATAGAGAGTTATAGGATGCTCCCTTGCTCCCTATTTAGTGAATGACTTAACCTCCAGTGTGCTGTCTGTCTGCACTGGTCTCAGAACAGTTATAGGAGAGCTATAGGATGCTCCCTTGCTCCCTATTTAGTGCACGACTTAACCTCCAGTGTGCTGTCTGTCTGCACTGGTCTCAGAACAGTTATAGGAGAGCTATAGGATGCTCCCTTGCTCCCTATTTAGTGAATGACTTAACCTCCACTGTGCTGTCTGTCTGCACTGGTCTCAGAACAGTTATAGAGAGTTATAGGATGCTCCCTTGCTCCCTATTTAGTGAATGACTTAACCTCCAGTGTGCTGTCTGTCTGCACTGGTCTCAGAACAGTTATAGGAGAGCTATAGGATGCTCCCTTGCTCCCTATTTAGTGCATGACTTAACCTCCAGTGTGCTGTCTGTCTGCACTGGTCTCAGAACAGTTATAGAGAGTTATAGGATGCTCCCTTGCTCCCTATTTAGTGCATGACTTAACCTCCAGTGTGCTGTCTGTCTGCACTGGTCTCAGAACAGTTATAGGAGAGCTATAGGATGCTCCCTTGCTTCCTATTTAGTGCATGACTTAACCTCCAGTGTGCTGTCTGTCTGCACTGGTCTCAGAACAGTTATAGAGAGCTATAGGATGCTCCCTTTCTCCCTATTTAGTGCATGACTTGACCTCCAGTGTGCTGTCTGTCTGCACTGGTCTCAGAACAGTTATAGGAGAGCTATAGGATGCTCCCTTGCTCCCTATTTAGTGCATGACTTAACCTCCAGTGTGCTGTCTGTCTGCACTGGTCTCAGAACAGTTATAGGAGAGCTATAGGATGCTCCCTTGCTCCCTATTTAGTGCATGACTTAACCTCCAGTGTGCTGTCTGTCTGCACTGGTCTCAGAACAGTTATAGGAGAGCTATAGGATGCTCCCTTGCTCCCTATTTAGTGAATGACTTAACCTCCAGTGTGCTGTCTGTCTGCACTGGTCTCAGAACAGTTATAGGAGAGCTATAGGATGCTCCCTTGCTCCCTATTTAGTGCATGACTTAACCTCCAGTGTGCTGTCTGTCTGCACTGGTCTCAGAACAGTTATAGAGAGTTATAGGATGCTCCCTTGCTCCCTATTTAGTGCATGACTTAACCTCCAGTGTGCTGTCTGTCTGCACTGGTCTCAGAACAGTTATAGAGAGCTATAGGATGCTCCCTTGCTCCCTATTTAGTGCATGACTTAACCTCCAGTGTGCTGTCTGTCTGCACTGCTCTCAGAACAGTTTGAAATGCTCATTATTTTCATCATAACTCCATATAAAGCCTCTGAAAGACACATTTAGTCCCTTATAGTGGTCATTGTGTTTATCAGCGTGCTGTTTTGCGGTAAATCGCTCAAATTTAAAAATGGTATATCGGATGAATGTGAAAACATTATTTGTATTTACCAGATATCGTTTTGTTGCCGTTTCAACCAAACACAAACTCCTCTGTGGTCGCCGCCATGTTGTTTGGTCACATGACTCTGTACAATTAAAGTTTAATTGTGTTCTTTACTGACCGCACAGAGTCTCGTGTGTGTGTGTGTGTGTGTGTGTGTGTGTGTGTGTGTGTGTGTGTGTGTGTGTGTGTGTGTGTGTGTGTGTGTGTGTGTGTGTGTGTGTGTGTGTGTGTGTGTGTGTGTGTGTGTGTGTGTGTGTGTGTGTGTGTATTGTGCAGTAACGCGCCGGTATTGTGCGAAACTGTTGAAAATTTGCCTTTTGATTTTTCTTCATGCATTAACCTTTTTAATGTACTTTTCTGGAAGAAATGGTTCCTCAAATATAAAACAAATGCAAGTAATTTACATTTATTCATTTGGCAGACGCCTTTATCCAAAGCGACTTACAAAAGAGGAAGAACATCAGCGAATCATCTTAGGGGGACAGTGGTACAAAAAGTGCCATATTACAAAGTTTCACTATCATCATAATAGTATATAATAGTATACAATTTCAGAGCAAATGCATAATTATACAGATGTATATTGAATATGGTCAATAGTAGTCCTATCGCTCCGCCCAACACTGAAACCACAGCGTTTATAGTCTTGCATTATATTGTGAGGTGAATTAATGTCATGGTCGTCCCTTCCTTTCAGACATCCAAACATCCTGCGTCTCTATGGTTACTTCCACGACACGGCCCGTGTTTACCTCATCCTGGAGTTTGCTCCCAAAGGAGAACTGTATGGAGAACTCCAGCGCTGCGGAACGTTTGATGACCAAAGAAGTGCCACCGTAAGACACGCGGCCAATCCAGACGTCTCCTATTATAGCGATTATAAGAATTGCCATGAATAATTTATTTGTGCTTCATCTGCAGTATATAATGGAGCTTGCAGATGCTCTGAGCTACTGTCACTCAAAGAACGTGATCCACAGAGACATTAAACCCGAGAATCTGCTGCTGGGTGCCAACGGAGAGCTGAAGATCGCAGACTTTGGGTGGTCTGTGCACACTCCCTCATCCAGGTGAGGTCTAGTCATTGTGAAGATGATGATAATGTAGGATATCTGTTGTTTTTATGCAGCTCATTCCTCTGAGTTTCCCGTCATTCTAATGTGTCTCTCGTGTCTCTGATCAGGAGATCCACGCTGTGTGGGACACTGGACTATCTCCCACCAGAGATGATTGAAGGCAAGACTCATGACGAGAAGGTGGATCTGTGGAGTCTTGGAGTGCTCTGCTACGAGTTTCTGGTCGGCCGTCCACCGTTTGAAACCAAGAGTCATGAGGAAACTTACCGCAAGATATCCAGGGTAAGTCTTGTGCTACATCTCTGTTATAGTGCACACGTGGATCACCGAATCCGTTAGAACTGGATCACTACAGGAGCGGTCGGGTCCAGCGGCGTGTGCAGCCCAAAACTTTCTAGGATCTTTTGCGTTTCTCTAGTTTCATCTAGTTGTGGAACTAGTGTGGGAATGTCATTCTCCGGAGTTAATGACTTTATAGTGGCCTCTGACTCTTTAGTAACTTATTATCTGTCAGAATAAATTCAGACTTTTTAAAGGGACAGTTCACCCAATAATGGAAATTCTCATTATTTATTCACCCTCATGCAATCCCAGATGTGTGTTTTTCTTCTGATGAACACAAATGAAGCTTTTTAGAGGAATATCTCAGTCCTGTAGGTTCATACATTGGTGACCAGAACCAGGTCCAAAAAGCACATAAAGGCAGCATAAAAGTAATCCATAAAACTCCAGTGGTTTAATCCATGTTTTCAGAAGCGATATATGTTTGAATGAGAAATGGCTCAATACTGAAGTTTATTTTGACTATAAATTCTCCTCCCTGAGCAGTAGTTAGCAATATGCATGAATGCTAATCGCCAAAAACATTGTTGGAAGTGAAAGTGGAGATTGATAGTAAAATGGCTTGAATATTGATCAGTTTCTCGACCACACCCATCAAATCACTTCTGAAGACATGGATTACTTTTATGCTGCCTTTATGTGCTTTTTGGACCTGGTTCTGGTCACCATTGTATGGACCTTCAGAGCTGAGATATTCCTCTTGTGTTCTGCTGAAAAAAGAAAGTCACACATCTGGGTGAATAAATGATGCGAAATTTCGTTTTTAAGTTGAACTATCCCTTTAAAAGCTTAATCACTTTTTAAGTGTGTGTGTGATTATATATGCATATGCATGCGCGTGTCCTGTTTTGTGACATTTGACTAAGTGTCGAAAGTTGGTCCTTGATCAGTTTTTGTTCACCATACCTTTTTAAGTAAGTTCATTTTTTGCCATAAGTGGCCATGGAGGCTGTCATGGCATTAAATCACCAACAAACTAAAGACTGTTTTGTAAATTGGCTTTGCAGTAAATGGTCTGCACTTATTTAGCATATATTATTAAAATATATATTTAACCTTTTAGAGGTTTAAAGTGACCCATATGAATTAAACTGGGGAAGAAATGAGAGCTCTGAAGTTGCACCCATTGTGGTCCAAAGCTCTCGTTTATTTACAAGTGTTTGCGTCACATGTTATGCATGAATGAAATGCCACTGACATTCTTCTTGGTGGTTCTGGAAATCCGGTAGTTTGTCATCTACAGGGTCCCCTTGGTCATGGACAACCTGGAAATATCAGGGAATTTTGAAATTGTGGTTTCCAGGTCTGGAAGAGTCATAGAAGTGAATAAAATCTTCAAAGTCATGGAGTTTTTAATATTTAGTAGGGGTGTTACATTTGCACTGGATTAAAAACGCATGAAGATTTCAAATGTATCATGTTTATTTGGAAGACCTGAGCAATTGGGTGCTTTCACACTTGAACTTCTGGTGCGCACCTGGGTTCAAATGACGACAAAGTTCGGTTTGTTTGGAAAATGTGGACGCTGTTTTCCAAGCTCTGGTGCGCACCCGAGTCTGCTTGAAAATGTGGTACGGTCTGTGTGAACTCCAGTACGGTTCACTGCTGATATGTACACAATCATACCAAAACAAGTAAACCACTTGTGATGACGTATAATTTGCTCCGCATGGCAATTATTAGGGTTTAATGCATTTCTCCAAATAAATCCCCTTCAGGGAGCCGCTCACATTCTGCACATCTCTTGCATCTGCTTGTGGCAGACAAACGTTAATATTCATCTCATCATTGCACATTTAATGCATCTGCATGAGAGAGATGCGAGTGTCGTTGTGTGCATGTGATACTTTAATAACAGTGACGCTGATGTTGTCTTGAGTTGTTACAGTGGTAAACCGCTGGCGCTTGTACTCAAATTAATTACACAATCGGACTGCGGTTCTGACCCATATAATATGATGTGAACGGAGAACAATGGGGGCAGGAGGAGAAAACAAACTCCGATTCGGTCCAAGCAATCGAACAAAGTGTGAAAGCACCCTTAATCAACGGATGTGCCTCTAATCCCCGCCCATTTTAGGATTCACGCATTGTGTTGTATGGATTAAAATTATTTTTTTACATTTTTGATTTATTAGAGTTCTGGGCTCTTTTCAGAAAGAAAGCCTAAATGTTTGCATGGAAATTGATTGGTTGAGGAGTGGAACCCTGTACCGAAGTAATCCATAACTTCATGTGTAACACATCTCTTTCTCTCTAGGTTGAGTTTACTTACCCAGCACACGTGAGTGAAGGCAGCAGAGATCTGATCAATAGACTACTGAAGCACAACCCCATGCACAGACTTCCCATCCAGGGGGTCATGGTGCACCCGTGGGTCGTGGAGAACTCCATTAAGAAGCCGACCACTCACACCGCAGCCAAATAACGACGTGTTTGGATTTTCACTGTAGTGATGTGAACTATTGGAACAAAGACTTGTGCGGCAGTAATCGCCTTTGCTGCTTCTCTTTGGAATAACTCTAATGTTTGTTATCTGTTGTGCTGTTTATCATTTCCATGCTGTTTGTAAATATGTAATTGTTAATAAGGCACATATTGTAAAGTTTTAGCCATTACTTGAAACCAATAAATATTTTTTTTTTATTCAGTTATAATAACTCTCGGGATTTAAATCTTGAATATTTTATATTTTTTCTCCCCAATCTGTAATTCTCAATGCGCTCCAAGTCCTCGTGGTGGCGTAGTGACTCGCCTCAATCCGGGTGGTGGAGGACGAATCTCAGTTGCCTCCACGTCTGAGAACGTCGATCCACGCATCTTATCACGTGACTTGAGCGTGTTACCGTGGAGATGTAGAGCGTGTGGAGGCTTCACGCTATTCTCTGCAGCATCCACGCACAACTCACCACACGCCCCACCGAGAGCGAGAACCACATTATAGTGACCACGAGGAGGTTACCCCATGTGACTCTACCCTCCCTAGCAACCGGACAATTTGGTTGCTAAGGAGACCTGACTGGAGTCACTCAGCACACACTGGATTCAAACTAGTGACTCCAGGTGTGATAGTCAGCGTCAATACTCGCTGAGATACACAGACCCCCAATCTTGAGTTTAACGCATTTCACCAACTGCTGTTGTGCTTTGAATGAATTCCAGTTTTCTGCAAACTCTTGTCATGGAGTTGCTGTCACACATACAGCCGTTTCCAGAAAATCAACTGAAATTGTACGTGAAGGGGGAAAAAAATGATAAATTGGCTCTGTCAATTTCCTGAGTTGTAACTTTACCTGTTAGTTCATATAATGCATGATCTTGTTTTATTGTGTATTGCAAATCAATCAATAGTTCAGTTTTGATGTTATCTGTAAATGAAGCCGTAAGATTAACGGTTTGAGCATGTGTTGGGTCAGGATGCGCAGATGTAAGCGGTCTGCTTTGAGCCCATCACAAAGTTCTTACAGCAATGATGCAAATTGTGCCCATATATGACTATTACTGTTAAAAACAAAAGTTGCCATAAACAATTCATAAGCGGTCTAAAATTTATGGAGCCCTTGAGGACTTTGGTTATAATTTTTATTATATCTGTAATATTGTGGTAATACTCATGTTAAAGTCAAATTATTATTATTATTTTTTTTTAGTAAACAATATTATCATTAACAATGAATAATATTTGTACAGGATTTATTAATCTACATATATTTACATTTATGCATTTGGCAGACACTTTTATCCAAAGTGATTTACAGTGCACTTATTACAGGGACAATCCCCCCGGAGCAACCTGGAGTTAAGTGTCTTACTCAAGGACACAATGGTGGTGACTGTGGGGATCAGACCAGCAACCTTCTGAGTACCAATGTATTATACAGAGCACTTATTACAGGGACAATCTCCCCGGCGCAACCTGGAGTTAAGTGTCTTACTCAAGGACACAATGGTGGTGACTGTGGGGATCAAACCAGCAACCTTCTGAGTACCAATGTATTATACAGAGCACTTATTACAGGGACAATCCCCCCCGAGCAACCTGGAGTTAAGTGTCTTACTCAAGGACACAATGGTGGTGACTGTGGGGATCAGACCAGCAACCTTCTGAGTACCAATGTATTATACAGAGCACTTATTACAGGGACAATCTCCCCGGCGCAACCTGGAGTTAAGTGTCTTACTCAAGGACACAATGGTGGTGACTGTGGGGATCAAACCAGCAACCTTCTGAGTACCAATGTATTATACAGTGCACTTATTACAGGGACAATCCCCCCAGAGCAACCTGGAGTTAAGTGTCTTACTCAAGGACACAATGGTGGTGACTGTGGGGATCAAACCAGCAACCTTCTGAGTACCAATGTATTATACAGTGCACTTATTACAGGGACAATCCCCCCGGAGCAACCTGGAGTTAAGTGTCTTACTAAAGGACACAAAGGTGGTGGCCGTGGGGTTAGAACCAGCGACCTTCTGATTAACAGTTATGTGCTTTAGCCACTATGCCACCACCACTCCATATAAAACTTAATTTAAAAATGCTCTATGAACTAACAAAATGTAATAATTTATTTACAATGTTAACAAATGTAACAGTGCTACCAATATTGTAGACTGTAGACAGTGTTGGGTGTAATGCATTACACACGCCACAATTACGGTAAATTACTTTTTCATTGGAAAAATTAAAGTATGTGATTTACTTTTAATTTTTCAGTTATTTAATTAGTTACTATTGATGTAATTGTGTTAAATACGGTATAGACCATAGAACAATTCTATATAAAACAATAGTGAAATGAATGTCTAATGTTAAAATGTACGTCTTCTAATTTAAATCTGCCACCTTAAATTCTTTGGCCAGTTCATGAATAATTTGATTTTATGATTTATTTGAAAGAATCAAATCTGTTTCATGTCAATCCTTCAGGTATTTTTCATCTAGTAGAAAGTAGTTGGTAAAAAGTAATACAGAAATCTAAGTACACTATAGAAGATGTAATTAGTAGTTAGTAATGACTTTTTTAGAGTAATTTACCCAACACTTGTAGTAACCATAGTTTTTGGTGGAAATATGTTTTTCCTATATTAATATTCTAGAAACCATGATTGTTTAAGGCTAACCATTTTTATTTTTTGATGGAAACCTTGGTTTTAGTAATATTTTAGTAACTATGAAAACTGTTATGTAACATTTTTATTTTTACAGAAACCAAATAATAACCGTGGTTTTACTAGATTAACCATGGATAATCGTGTGGTTACTAGTTTTACTACTGTATTGAAATTAAAATAACCACAATTATCTTTTATTACCATAGTTTCCTGTATTAGTATTATGTTTTCGCTACGAATATCAAGGTTAAATATGGTTATTTTAGTAAAACCATTCTAAATTTATTGTGAGAGATCGCAAAGTCTTTCAGGAAAAAAATTCCCGCCCTGTCCTCTATTGGACCGTTCCAAGTAAAGACTAAAAGCATTTTTATAGTCAATCTGAAATAAAACGACGCATGTCCAGGACAGTATGTGTAATCTAAAGTTGTGTACTGTAGTCACATTGAGAAACTGAAATAGTAGGATATGGCTGACTGTAGTACTGGTGATGATTAAAAGCCGTTAACTCTTATTTGTGCTCGCGCAGATTTAAACTTGGCGCCTCGTTTAGTCAGGTGACCAACTGCTACACGCTCAATAAGAAAATGCTTGCAGCAGACAGGGAAAGTTTATCGATGAATAAGATAACACATATATTTTCTGACTTAAACTCATATTAATCGAATACCAAAAGACTAATTTTAGGTGGTTTTTGACAGGTATTTTACCGCCCTTGGCCACTACTTTAATAGTATAAGCGTGAACGTTCTATCATGTTCTGTGTTCAGAGGAAAGTCAGTCATACCGGTTTGAAATGTCATAAAGGTAAGTAAATGACATAATTGTTATTTTGTGTTGACTTTTAAGTTTATTCTGTGGCACATTTTGTGTCCTGCTACCACGTGTTACTGCAGTACTGCAGCTCCTTTGCTAAAAGACGGAAACGGAAGTGGTGGTGGCAGAAACCGTGCGCAAACAGTTAACTTTTATGGGATTACATTGTTGGAAAATGATTTAGAGGGTTCTCACAGATGGCTTTCAAGCTATCAGAAGAGCTGACTTGACTGAGGAAACCATTTCAACTCATGGCTTTGGAGTGAACATTATTACAGGTATCTTATGAACTCATACCATTATAATAATTGGAAAGCTAAGAATATTTGTGTATTTATGATGGTTTTGTGTCATGTCTACTGTGTCACTTACTGTGCACATGCTGCATTTTTGTAACCAGTGGGATGGAAACAAATATTTACACGTCCTGAAAAAATTCAGAGGTAATGTTAAAATGTAAAATTTGTTTTTTTAAAGTGTTTTAAAAGTGTTAAAACTCAAAATCAGTTAGAGCTGTAGCTGCATTTTCAAACGAGTTGGCAAGATGTTGATTGTGTTCAGAGGACGGATTTATGCCAGTACAAATACCTGGTCGCTTAAATCTCCTCTCGCCACTAGACGCCGCTGTAGTCAAGGTCTCTTGCTACATCTCCTCTCGCCACTAGACGCCGCTGTAGTCAAGGTCTCTTGCTACATCTCCTCTCGACACTTGAATGTAGTCAAGGTCTCTTGCTACATCTCCTCTCGCCACTAGACGCCGCTGTAGTCAAGGTCTCTTGCTACATCTCCTCTCGACACTTGAATGTAGTCAAGGTCTCTTGCTATATCTCCTCTCGCCACTAGACGCCGCTGTAGTCAAGGTCTCTTGCTACATCTTCTCTCGACACTTGAATGTAGTCAAGGTCTCTTGCTATATCTCCTCTCGCCACTAGACACCGCTGTAGTCAAGGTCTCTTGCTACATCTCCTCTCGCCACTAGACGCCGCTGTAGTCAAAGTCTCTTGCTACATCTCCTCTCGACACTTGAATGTAGTCAAGGTCTCTTGCTATATCTCCTCTCGCCACTAGACGCCGCTGTAGTCAAAGTCTCTTGCTACATCTCCTCTCGACACTTGAATGTAGTCAAAGTCTCTTGCTACATCTCCTCTCGACACTTGAATGTAGTCAAGGTCTCTTGCTACATCTCCTCTCGCCACTAGACGCCGCTGTAGTCAAGGTCTCTTGCTATATCTCCTCTCACCACTAGACACCACCGTAGTCAAGGTCTCTTGCTACATCTCCTCTCGACACTTGAATGTAGTCAAGGTCTCTTGCTATATCTCCTCTCGCCACTAGACGCCGCTGTAGTCAATGTCTCTTGCTATATCTCCTCTTGCCACTAAACGGTGCTGTAGTCAAGGTCTCTTGCTACATCTCCTCTCGACATTTGAATGTAGTCAAGGTCTCTTGCTCTATCTCCTCTCACCACTAGACGCCACTGTAGTCAATGTCTCTTGCTATATCTCCTCTCACCACTAGACGCCGCCGTAGTCAAAGTCTCTTGCTATATCTCCTCTTGCCACAAGACGCCGCCATAGTCAAGGTCTCTTGCTATATCTCCTCTTGCCACTAGACGCCCCTGTAGTCAAAGTCTCTTGCTATATCTCCTCTCGCCACTAGACGCCGCCGTAGTCAAAGTCTCTTGCTATATCTCCTCTCGCCACAGACGCCGCCGTAGTCAAAGTCTCTTGCTATATCTCCTCTCGCCACTAGACGCGCCGTAGTCAAAGTCTCTTGCTATATCTCCTCTTGCCACTAGACGCCGTAGTCAAAGTCTCTTGCTATATCTCCTCTTGCCACTAGACGCCGTAGTCAAAGTCTCTTGCTATATCTCCTCTTGCCACTAGACGCCACTGTAGTCAAAGTCTCTTGCTATATCTCCTTGCCACAGACGCCGTAGTCAAAGTCTCTTGCTATATGTCCTCTTGCCACTAGATGCCGCCGTAGTCAAAATCTCTTGCTATATCTCCTCTTGCCACTAGATGCCACCGTAGTCAAAGTCTCTTGCTATATCTCCTCTTGCCACTAGACGCCGCCGTAGTCAAAGTCTCTTGCTATATCTCCTCTTGCCACTAGACGCCGCCGTAGTCAAAGTCTCTTGCTATATGTCCTCTTGCCACTAGATGCCGCCGTAGTCAAAATCTCTTGCTATATCTCCTCTCGCCACTAGACACCACTGTAGTCAAAGTCTCTTGCTATATCTCCTCTCGCCACTAGACGCCGCCGTAGTCAAAGTCTCTTGCTATATCTCCTCTCGCCACTAGACGCCGCCGTAGTCAAAGTCTCTTGCTATATCTCCTCTCGCCACTAGACGCCGCCGTAGTCAAAGTCTCTTGCTATATCTCCTCTTGCCACTAGGCAGCTCGCCCGTGAGTCAAAGTCTCTTGCTATATCTCCTCTTGCCACTAGACGCCGCCGTAGTCAAAGTCTCTTGCTATATCTCCTCTTGCCACTAGACGCCGCCATAGTCAAAGTCTCTTGCTATATCTCCTCTTGCCACTAGATGCCGCCGTAGTCAAAGTCTCTTGCTATATGTCCTCTTGCCACTAGATGCCGCCGTAGTCAAAATCTCTTGCTATATCTCCTCTTGCCACTAGACGCCACCGTAGTTAAAGTCTCTTGCTATATCTCCTCTCGTCACAGATGCCGCCGTAGTCAAAGTCTCTTGCTATATCTCCTCTCGCCACTAGACGCCGCCGTAGTCAAAGTCTCTTGCTATATCTCCTCTTGCCACTAGACGGCGCTGTATTCACAGTCTCAGACGTTCATCGGTAATGAGAAAATGGTTCCTTCAGTGGACCTCAAATTCCCACAATCCAACATTGGCCAAGTTCTCTGCACATGTGATCTTGAATTTGTTCTTTGACCTTATTATTAAAGCATTGTGCTGATTACATTGACGCTGTCACTGCTCATTAATATGCAAATTCTTGATCCTCCGGCAAGAGCTCAGTTCATTTTGCAGTGACACAAACGAAAGGTTAGTACTCTCATATATGTAAATAATACGGTAAATCAGTTGAATCTAAATGCCCTTTTTAACGTATCTTCCTATTAGATATCCCTGAAACGTTTGTCGCGTTTTGATGCTTTTCTTCAACTATTGCTTCATTCATGCAGTAACACTGACTATATATAAACATCTCTGCATTCCCCCATTATATCCGCACTGACTCGGTCTGTAGAGGTTTCATCTGAGGAATCTGAGCCGACAGCAACAATCTGTCGAGCATCATCTGTTCATGATGGCTGTTGCTTTATGTGAAATATGTTACAAATGTTGCACTCACCATTTGCATAACTGTGCACTATAACTGTTTTGAAAGATATCACTTATTTTTATAGGATAATGTCAAGTAACATCCAAGGAGGTGCTTTTTGAACATATTGTTATATTGCAATAAGCTGCTTTAATACATTTCACATGCTACTAATAAATATGTGTGCCATATATATTAAAGATGCCTTTTATTTCTCGCTTTGACAAATACATGAATAGTCAGAAAATAAAATGAGATGTACTCTGGGTTATAGAAAATATCTTGCCAATTCAACAACAACAGAAATGTTATGCTAAAGCATATATGCAGTTTAAATACATGCTAATTTGGATTAAATCTCTGATGAACGTGTTTCATTGTCTTTTATATCACAGAAAACCAGATACAAGTGTACAATATAATTTCACGCGTTTCTTTATTCTTCAATATATTCATTTTCACAATATATGATAACGACTTTGTGATATACATTCCATCTTTTAAACCACAATAACACAACACACACGGTTTATAACATGTCCACAGCACCCGTTGGATTGCACACAATCACAAATGTCTTATGCAAGTCTCTTTATTTCGAGTATTGAGTCAGACAGCTTGATTTCGATCCAAACACGTTGTAAATAAATTTCACTGAGGGGAAAATGAAGATTATTATTATTATTATTATTATTATTATATATATATAGGCTATATTTCTTTTCTTTTTTTAAATAGCGACATTTGATATCCGATAAACAACGCAATGCTCGAAATTGAACTTGAGTGATTTTTTTTGTCCATGTTTTGACATTATTTCCTTCTGCTGGAAACTCTAATATATTCCTCTTCCTTTCATCGTCATTTTAGTCTTTTTCTTTTCTAGTTTTTCGTTGTAGCGTGATTATATTCGATGCCTTGTGTACAAATACGAGTCTCTTTGTTTGTTTTCCGGTCAATTCAATTGAAATGCAGCGCAATCCTTATTTGTGAATTAAACCATCTCGATTTCTATTCACGAGAATATCTATAATACGTTCAAAATGCATAGTTAAAGTATTTCTATTCACCGGCTGCCTTGAATATCAGTTTCTATATCGCCCTCTCCGAGTCATTTTGGTTAAAGTAATGCGAAATATAAGAAATAAGACTTGTATGTGTCCTCCAATAGAATTTCGGAATATGCATCAATTTGTTCTACTCATATTTTATTGCCGTGATGTAAATAATGATCTGCTGTTGTTTTACTGTGTATTGCAAATCACGCGTTATTTTATTCTTGAACGTGAAATGAATTATTTCTTCCTGCAGTTCTATTCTCATTCGATACATCCTCTTGTAAATCAACTTTTAACTCACTTAAAAACAGATGTTTAGTTCTATTTCTAATATCACGTGTTGTTGTCCAAATCATCCCTCCTCGTGTTTGTTGCATCGCAGAATAAATAATTCGTTTATTGTTCGTTATGTTGAAGTCTTTTGTTAAAGTCGAGGTCTGGTGTTTTTTTTGGGGGGGGGGGGTGGTAAAACTTATCGGTTTGGTTATCAATAATAGGTGGGATGTGTTGTAACACTTATCACCAATCGATCATTTCCCCAACTAATCCTGGATGTTGTATTTGTATGCCTCGATGAGCCCCTCAACGGAATGAATGAAGCCAGAAATACTGCATATACCCCCGATCACAAATATCGCCACATCGAAGAACACCTGGTGCCATAAGAGCTTCCTCCAGAGCAGCTTGAGATGAAAGAGACTGGGCAGAAGAAAGCACAGACCGGCGCCCGTCAAGCTGCCCGTTAACCCCATGAGAAGCGCGAAGTGCGGCACGTAAATGGCCATGAGCATCGTGAACACAACCAGGGCGCACCGGAGAGACAGACCCCACGATTTGAGGCGCCCGTCGCCCCCGTAGCAGTCCGGGAATATCGCGCGCCCTCCGTCCTGGAAGAAACACTTTTCCAGCACCTCGACCGCGGCGAAGAACGGCAGCGGGTACGACAGCAGCGCTTTGGACACCAAGAAGAGGTTGACGACGGCCCGGATGCCTGGCGGCAGGTTGTCCGTGATGACTTCCTTGGTCGCGTCCGCCCACGTCAGGTAAGCCACCAGGGCGAACAGGCCTTTGAGGATGCAGGCAGCGATGTGAGTCCAGTCCATCATGCAGTGGAACTCGCTGGGTTTCTGCATGTTACCCTCCAGCGAGGGCAGGAAGATCTGCGAGGTGTAGCTGAACACGATGATGCCGATGGAGATGGGGAACTTCTTGACGTCGATGTAAAACTTCACCTTGTCCCACGCCCAGTCTCGTGCCCGGGACAGACAGTAGGCGATCACGAGGATGTTGATGACAAAGTGCGCGAGGGTGCAGAGCAAGCTGAACTTGGACACGGCTTTGAGGTTCTTGAGGAAGGCGCAAGGCAGGAGAGCGACGGTGGCGATGATGGCCCATGACCTCTGCGACACCGGGAAATTCGGAAAGCTGTTGTACATCAGGTTCCCGCTGACTACGACGTACAAAATGCAGGTCATCACGAGCTCAATGATTTGGGCAACATTGACGATGTGGCCTCCCAGCGCGGGAAAGCGCGGCGCGCAGCAGGCGTTGGCAATATCCACATACGTGTCTCTCACTCGTACCAGCTGCCCGTCTTCGTTCTCTTCGTAGAGGCAGGAGATGAGGATTTTCCCCGTGTAGCAGCACACGACCGCAGCAAATATAATGAGGAACAGTCCGAGATATCCGCCGTGGAGAATGGCGTACGGTAACCCGAGAACGAACATCCCCTGGGAAGAGAACACAGGAACGACATTACACAACAGAACGCATGTGCATTGAATACAATAATCATTCTATTCTATTCTATTCTATTCTATTCTGTCTCCTAAATAAACGATGAAATATTATCCATCTCTGTTCTATTGTATTCTGTTCAATATTATTATATACTTGTGCATGTCTACTGCACACACAATGTAATAATTCCCCCTTATATTCTATTCTATTCTATTCTATTCTATTCTATTATATTCTGTTGATTTCTCCTGAATACACAATGTAATAGCCTTCCCCATTCTGTTCACACAATTATACCCATTCTATTCTATTCTATTATGTCTCCTGACTACACAATTAATAATATCAATTCTATTCCGATATACATTTGCATGTCTACTAAATACACAATGTAATATCTATTCTATTCTACTCTTTTCTATTCTTTCTCCTGAATACAAAATCTAAAAATATCCTTTCTAATGTATTTTGTTCTATTCTATTAATTTGCATATCTACTGAATACACAATATATATATATTCTCTTTTATTCTATTCGTTTTCATGTCTATACTCAGTACAATGCAATAATGTCCCTTTCTATTCTATTTGTATTTTTTGCATGTCAAATAAATGCATGGAATATTCTATTCCATTCCATACTATTCTGATGTATGTCTACTTAATACTAAATGTAATAATACCCCTCTCTATTTTATTTAATTCTATTCTATTCTATTGTATAACCTATATTGGTGTCACACGCTTCACTGAAATGTGTACATGTATTTGTTGTTCTTTCGACCTCTTCAGTGTGTAAAGATGAACTTAAAGTCCCTTGTTCTGTTTATGCGCCATTGCGCGTGTATGGTCACTGCAGGGGCTTGTGATGGAGCATTCGGAATGCAGTTTATTTCAGTCAGGACACTCCATTTGCTGTGAGCAAAGTCACGCTCACCTCATTGTGTCGTCATCAGGATGAATCAAATATGCAGGGAGTCACGTCACGGGTGTCATTTTGATGTTTAGAGGTTTAGCTGAGCATGATTAAATGTGTGCACAGTTTGGCCATCCAAAGTGTTCGTGTTTAGAACGCGCTTCGTGTGGAATAAAATATTATGATTAAGGAGTTTGAGAGAGGATGACATGTGACGGGACATTATGCTCTCCATTTTACGCATGTCGAAATAAGACGGAGAAACGCACACAAACCTCCTAAATCATCAACTGAGAACACAAAATGTGAGACCGGTATAATAATAAGTGCTGTCTCTAAACCGTCAACTCGATGCCGAACCCGCTGTAAGAAGCGACAAAGGTCCCTCCTTCAAGTCCCTCTAGATCATTCAGATCTCCGATGAACACGACATCAGCTCAAGATTAAGTGTATTATCAGACCTACACACCATGAACTATTCGGCATGAATTCACATCAAATATCTGCAGAATGTCTCAAGGCAATTCATGTGCGCAGTTACCCCACGACGCGCAATGACTAATGGTGCGTTCGTCTTACCTGGATCGCGTTGGTCACGTTCCATCCTGCCTCCCAAGCAGTAATTTTTGGCTTGTCCAGATTGGCAATTTCGGAGCAAAGATTTCCGTCTTTGGACGCTGAGGGCGGTGGACCCGTTCCATCCCTCTGGTAATGGCTGTCCCCTTCGAAAGTGCCCTCTCCCCCCATGTCCCCAACGCCCTCTCCTCCAATTTCATCGTTTTTAAGGATGTCCATCTGAAGCCCCTGCCGGTGGTCATAGTCCAGATCATCACAGGCGGCGAAGCCCAAACCCTCCTCGTCCGTGGCGGCCTGGAAGCCCAATTTGGCGAACATCCCACTCACCTTCGTCTGCGACTTATTGGTGACGGTGGTGGCCGCATTGGACAGCTTGTTTGAGATCTTGCTTCTAATTAACGTGGCCATGATTGCTTTCCTCAATTACCTCTGCAGATGTATTTTAGATTGAACGAAATAAGTGTGCGACCAGAGTTCTTTGTCTGCGCATCAACGGAGCGAGAAGAGAACGGACCCTCGTGGTGACGCGTATTCGTTATCTCCAGTTCTGACTGAAATCACGCCTGGTGTTTTGGCGAATTTCGTGGATCATGTCACTTTCAGGCGTAGATGATACCTGGTTCCTGCATCCTGTTCGCCCACTCCTCTCTTTTTTTCTCTCTCGCTCCAAACACCGAGGCGCGCTTCTCAGGTGCGGGGACAGGTTTAATGTCCAGTGCGTAAAAGGAGAACGTGCGTAATTTTGAGCGGTCTTTTTGTCATCAGTATCCGTGGCACAGCTTCGACTGTGTTTCAGTGGACGTCGCTGATGCCAATGCGGTACACGGGAGCTTGGGGGTGTTGAGAGAGAGGCACGTGTCACCGTCAGCCTGCCAATGCCTAGACTTGCGCGCGCAAAGCGCGTCTCCGGCCCCTAATGCGCGCCGCTACTCGGTACCGGGAAAAAAAAAAAAAAAAAGATGAAAAAAAAAACGGGGTAAAGATTTGCTGCATTTCTGGGGGAGGTGCTTGCAGGACCGTATTCTCTCCACTCTCATTATGCCCAAATATACTTGGTTTCAACACCCAATGGCATCCGGGGTCTCATAGTGTTGCATAACTTTACGTATATAAACCATCTTCACGTATCTCATCTGACAGGGTCTTACATGGACACCAAAAGTTGTCTTGAAATGTTGTTGTTTTATTTTCCCTCCAGTTTTGTATTGCTTCAGAATAAGGTTTATAAGACAGGAATCAATTTTGACACTTTTGTTCCAAGAGGAAACCTGACGACGCGTAGAATCGTTTTTTTGGGGAATACGCATTTGAACGGATTTAAAGCCTTCTTTTATTCGTCAAGGAAATGAACAAGAAATGAAACACATCGCAGATTTGAACTAGTTTTAATTGAGTAGGTGCAACCTCATTTTCTCAAGTGGTGTTTTTTTATAAGTTTGTAAAGTCAGTTTGGCGAGGACATTTCTAATGGATCTAGTGCAGAAATGTGGTGCATTGGCTGTGTTTGGGTCAATCGTCTGAATTTCGTTCTTGGACACATTTAAGTAAATTAGGATGTTTTTGATCATACAGGAGTATAAAGTTATAAACGAACAGAAACAAAGACTTTATTTACATCGGACATTTTCAGTTGTCACGTTTTAAAATCCCGCCGTTTATAAATGCGCTTTTCTAAGTAATCTAATTAATCTTCTCTGTGGGTTACAAACACTGTATAGTGTCCACCGAGGCCCATATGTGCGTTTGCATTTTACACAGAATCTTCATTGAAATAGAAATGCATTAAACCTCGTACAATATTGACATTTCGTGTAGTCTTCTGCTCCGGTAAATCGCCTTGCAGCTTTTCTCGAAATATAGGATTTATAATATGGATTTATTAATATCAATGCTGTCATGATTACAGAAATATTTGAGACGTATTGTAGAACTCCAATAAGCTTAAACGTAAACGAATCGTGAACAGTTACATTTATTCTCTTTATTCTGTTCCTTCCATAAAACATTGAAACAAATAATTGCTACAAAATAATAATAATACAAAATAAAAAAGCGAGTTATTATTATTATTATTATTATTATTATTATTAGGCTGCTATTGAGGAGATCATGCAATGGTAGGATTTGAATAAATGTAAAGATATCCAAATCTCTTAAATATTAAGCACGATAGAAGTAGTTAAGAGAGACTATTCAGCACCTTAATGTGGCGCATATTTCTACCTCGCAGTATATATTGATTTATAGTTCATTTAGGCTACAATCACATTGAATATGATGGTTTTGTAATTGCATCTTTTGGTGTTATTTTGGTCTATTGAACTTCTCCAAAAGCATTCACTCATTTCATATTCACTCTCTAAATAGGCCTCCATTCATGCATTCATGCAATAGGTCACATACAGGTGTATATGCATATATATAACTGCTGTCCTGCTGTACTCGTCATATATATAATCGTGTCTATCTGTGCTCGTGGTCTCGCGGGAGATTGTCTTTTATTCTCCCTCAGGCGGTGCGCGGTCTCGCGGCCTCTGTTTCCCGGTGGGAGCGGAACGGGTTAATCGTAGTGCCGTTATCTGCCGCGTGCAGACCTCCTCTGATGTCAGCGATTACAGCGCACACACCGGCTCGATCGTGCTGCACGGAAACTGGAGGGAACATAAATAAAAGTGATGACGCTGATAATAATGAGTTGTTGATACAGCTGTCATAATGACTGACTATGACAATAGCCTAGTTAAAAAAAAAATATATATATATATATTTTTTTTTTTATATATTCAAGGTTTCAGGAATTTTTGAGGGGTGGCAACATATGGCAGACTTATATATTCTTAATTTAATCACGTTTATCACAGTTTGATGAGAAATAGTATGTACACACTACAAAAGGGCACGGGCTGCCATTTACAAACTCATACAGACAAACTTAATCTCATGCAATCAGTGTCTTGCATTTGAGGTTTCATGTGAAACAGTTCATATTAGGAATAAGTGACCACACAATGTGATCTCACTTAATAGGAGATAGACGTATGACTGAAGTGAGGGCATTATCACCGGAAAGGCATTAAGTCTCTTGCCACTCTGGCGTCATCTCGTGCTGCATTCAGTGCAGTCGGACATTGGAGATTCGCGCTTGTAAATTGTCAAATTGGCCATAACTTTTAATTCTTTGCAGCCAACTGGGGTGGCAGCAGGGGTGGCATTTGCCACCCTATTCCACCCCGGTAGATCCGCCCCTGACACTAGCCTATACTTACCCCACATCTCTGAGCATATGAAGAAATGTACTCATTTGATTAATCATGCTCTATCGACATCACCTGTATGTTGTAAACCTATTCAATAAAGGGTTTCAAGTGATTTTCTCCTCATCTTCCCTCACTCGCATTTTAACCAAACATGAGAGTGTATGTGTGTCAGTTCACCGATGTCGCCTCCATTCCTCTCCTTCAGTTTATTACCCTTCAGAAATATCATAGAGGGCAATAAGAGGTCAGAGAGCTTCTCCCAGGAGCCCCTTCAACACATAACAGCAAATCTCTCTCCAGGGACACTGACCCAGGATCAGCTCTTCTCTGATTCAATGTTATCTTTCTCTACAAGCTGATCTCAAGCCATTGTTCAAGAAATAGCATTGCTATGATTCTCTCTGGCTTTTGTTTGTGCGGGATGTGTCCTTTGTGTCCTCTCGTGGTGGACCCCCGGGCCACCCGAAACAAACGGAGGATTTCTTCAGACACAATTATCAATCGAACATCTAGCCCAAGCTCTCTCCTTCTCTCTTTCTCTCATCTGTTCTGTCCTTTTTCCCATTACACAGTCCACCGAGCAGGTCTGAGCTGAGCGTCTTCCTCTTTCTATATAGAGACACATCATTAATGAGCTTTATACTGAAAACTATGATGCTGCACAGAAGGGACACCATGTAATGAAGCTTATCGTACAGTGCTGACAAACGCACATCTGTGAGCATGAGATAAAACAATGTCATCAGATGACTTTCCCAATGCTTGACGTTAATGAAAACAATCAAATTAGATGTGATCTAAGAGCTTTATACTGTGCATGCCATTGAATAGATTGCATTTACATGCACAGTATAAAGCTCCTGGGTCACATCTAATTTTCCACCACTCAAATTGTCTACCGAAATTCCTTGAAACAAAAGCAGGATGATCCAAAACACTTTAAACAACTGTTCAGCCCACTGAAGAGACTATGGGCATATCCCTCACTGCCTCCTTGTCATTCTCGCCAAAAACAAAAAATGGCACCGCTGCCAATGAGTTTTGCGCCATCTAGTGGTCTGATATTTCTGAAGAACAACCGCACATCCGTGATCGGTCATCCGAGTATCTACCGTTTTCCTGAGCAACCGCTGGGCGTCGCCATGATGGTTCTATCGGCCTGTTTTCTGTTTCTGGTCTCGAGGCGCAATGTAAAACTAACCGTAATGAGCGATCCAGACGGAGAACAACAACCGTTTAAGTATTATTTGGAGTAAAAACTAATTTCACGCTCAACTTCTGCAGTTGTTGGCTGTCATAGCAACTCAAAGTGGTTGTTTATATCAATGTAACTAACCTTGGACCATCGCTTCATGTCATGTACATACTCGGGTGAGGCACTGTCAAAAAAACATCATCTCGACTCTGTGATTTATTGACAATATAGACCCACATGTTTATTTTTTTATTATTATTATTTTTATCCCCTTTTTTCCCAATGTTGGACTGCCCAATTCCCGCTACTTAGTAGGTCCTCGTGGTGGCACGGTTGCTCGGCTCAATCTGGGTGCCGGAGGACGAGTCTTAGTTGCCTCTGCATCTGAGACCATCAATCTGCGCATCTGATCACGTGACTCGTTGTGCATGACACCGCGGAGACTCACAGCATGTGGAGACTCATGCTACTCTCCACGATCCACACACAACTCACCACACGCCCCATTGAGAGAACCACTAATCACCACCACGAGGAGGTTACCCCATGTGACTCTACCCTCCCTAGCAACCGGGCCAATTTGGTTACCCCATGTGACTCTACCCTCCCTAGCAACCGGGACAATTTGGTTACCCCATGTGAATCTACCCTCCCTAGCAACTGGCCCAATTTGGTTACCCCATGTGATTCTACCCTCCCTAGCAACCGGCCCAATTTGGTTGCTAAGGAGACTCACAGCATGTGGAGGCTCATGCTACTCTCCATGATCCACACACAACTCACCACACGCCCCATTGAGAGAACCACTAATCACCACCACGAGGAGGTTACCCCATGTGACTCTACCCTCCCTAGCAACCGGGCCAATTTGGTTACCCCATCTGACTCTACCCTCCCTAGCAACCGGGCCAATTTGGTTACCCCATGTGACTCTACCCTCCCTAGCAACCAGGCCAATTTGGTTACCCCATGTGACTCTACCCTCCCTAGCAACCGGCCCAATTTAGTTACCCCATGTGACTCTACCCTCCCTAGCAACCGGCCCAATTTGGTTGCCTAGGAGACCTGACTGGAGTCACTCACCACACGCCCCACCGAGAGCGAGAACCACATTATAGCGACCACGAGGAGGTTACCCCATGTGACTCTACCCTCCCTACCAACCGGGCCAATTTGGTTGCTAAGGAGACCTGACTGGAGTCACTCAGCACGCCCTGGATTCAAACTCGTGACTCCAGGTGTGATAGTCAGCGTCAACACTCGCTGAGATACACAGTACCCTCCAGAGCCACACATTTTTGACAATGTTTTGACTAGCGTAGAGCCAACAACCTGTCCCTGAATGTGGACAAAACAAAAGAGATGGTTGTTGACTTTAGGAGAGCACAGGGTGACCGGTCTCCGCTGAACATCGACGGCTCCTCTGTGGAGATCGTCAAGAGCACCAAATTCCTTGGTGTTCACCTGGCGGAGAACCTCACCTGGTCCCTCAACACCAGCTCTATCACCAAGAAAGCCCAGCAGCGTCTCTACTTTCTTCGAAGGCTGAGAAAAGCACATCTCCCAACCCCCATCCTCACTTCATTCTATAGAGGGACTATTGAGAGCATCCTGAGCAGCTGCATCACTGCCTGGTTTGGGACTTGCACCGTTTCGGACCGCAAAGCCCTGCAGAGGATAGTGAGGACAGCTGAGAAGATCATTGGGGTCTCTCTTCCCTCCACCAAAGACATTTA
>NC_068282.1:669126-684126 GCF_025860055.1 Xyrauchen texanus
CGTTACATTACATTATGTTACATTAAGTTAAGTTACGTTACATTACATTATGTTACGTTACATTGTGTTATGTTACATAATGTTACATTATGTTACATTACATTGCGTTACTTTACATTATGTTACGTTATAGTACATTACGTTACATACAATTACATTACATTACATTCATGCACACCACAAAAAACATCACAGACCTTTAAATGTCGGACATATACATTTTATAAGATATATTAAAAGTGTGAACTAATATTTCTGCAGCCTGTCATGTTAAAGATCTCATTATTTTACATTACAAGTGTAACGTTCAAGGAAGGAAGGGAAAGGAGGACACAGGAAACTTGGGATTCAACTGAAAGGTATTAGTGTTAAAAAAACAATCAAAGGTGTTTTCAGCAGAACAGTCTTTAGCACAACTCAGATGGGTAGCTCTCTCTCTCCCTCGTCTCTGGCGTGGTCCCTTTATATCGCTCTCACCATTTACTGCAATCAGAATCAGGCATTATACATTATAGCGCTCAGGTGTGTGCACCCATCCCGCTTTCTCTACCTCCGGACAAACGCTCGACCACGCCCCCGCCGCCTCAACAAGTTATTATGATGTCATCCTAACATAAGAGACCCAGTGAAAAAGTTTTACAATTTTCTTTTTCTTTTTTTGTCAATATAGTGTTTAACGCATAAAATACATATGATAGACATTTTTATTGAAACATTTTTATTTTATTCATATTGTTTTTTTAAAGTGATACATTTCAAACCATATTTATAGAGCAAGAAGAGGAAGCTGTCATGGCCAAACTCTCAAACATTTGGGATCTCTGAAAAGCCCAGAGAGTCCTCTGAAAATACCCCAAGATTTACCCCTGTAGAAAAACGTACATAACAAATGTTCTATCAGGAAGACTCGCAGACGAGTGAAATAAAAGATGACGTATATTTGATGAATATAAAACAGAAAAGTGTCTCTCTTTGGCATAAGCCCCGTCTGGCGGTCTGAAGAAGTTGTACTCTGATCCGTCAGATCCCGCCGGAGATAGGAGGCGGGGGCGAGGAGCCGACCCCCATGCAGGACGGGACACAACAGGTGGTGCTGTGGTGGAGGAGGTTGAAACACAATGTGATAGATTGTGAGCAGACTTATAAAGCAATGGCTGACATGGGATTGGCCAGGAGTTAGCTAGCTAATGGTGCGATGATGTACATCTGCTAGTCTTCCCGCTAGAACAATATATATATATATATACAGTGAATAAAATAAGTATTTGAACACCCTGCTATTTTGCAAGTTCTCCCACTTGGAAATCATGGAGGGGTCTGAAATTGTCATCGTAGGTGCATGTCCACTGTGAGAGACATAATCTAAAAAAAAAAAATCCAGAAATCACAATGTATGATTTTTTAACTATTTATTTGTATGATACAGCTGCAAATAAGTATTTGAACACCTGAGAAGATCAGTGTTAATATTTGGTACAGTAGCCTTTGTTTGCAATTACAGAGGTCAAATGTTTCCTGTAGTTTTTCACCAGGTTTGCACACACTGCAGGAGGGATTTTGGCCCACTCCTCCACACAGATCTTCTCTAGATCAGTCAGGTTTCTGGGCTGTCGCTGAGAAACACGGAGTTTGAGCTCCTTCCAAAGATTCTCTATTGGGTTTAGGTCTGGAGACTGGCTAGGCCACGCCAGAACCTTGATATGCTTCTTACAGAGCCACTCCTTGGTTATCCTGGCTGTGTGCTTCGGGTCATTGTCATGTTGGAAGACCCAGCCTCGAGCCATCTTCAATGCTCTAACTGAGGGAAGGAGGTTGTTCCCCAAAATCTCGCAATACATGGGCCCGGTCATCCTCTCCTTAATACAGTGCAGTCGCCCTGTCCCATGTGCAGAAAAACACCCCAAAGCATGATGCTACCACCCCCATGCTTCACAGTAGGGATGGTGTTCTTGGGATGGTACTCATCATTCTTCTTCCTCCAAACACGGTTAGTGGAATTATGACCAAAAAGTTCTATTTTGGTCTCATCTGACCACATGACTTTCTCCCATGACTCCTCTGGATCATCCAAATGGTCATTGGCAAACTTAAGACGGGCCTTGACATGTGCTGGTTTAAGCAGGGGAACCTTCCGTGCCATGCATGATTTCAAACCATGACGTCTTAGTGTATTACCAACAGTAACCTTGGAAACGGTGGTCCCAGCTCTTTTCAGGTCATTGACCAGCTCCTCCCGTGTAGTTCTGGGCTGATTTCTCACCTTTCTTAGGATCATTGAGACCCCACGAGGTGAGATCTTGCATGGAGCCCCAGTCCGAGGGAGATTGACAGTCATGTTTAGCTTCTTCCATTTTCTAATGATTGCTCCAACAGTGGACCTTTCTTCACCAAGCTGCTTGGCAATTTCCCTGTAGCCCTTTCCAGCCTTGTGGAGGTGTACAATTTTGTCTCTAGTGTCTTTGGACAGCTCTTTGGTCTTGGCCATGTTAGTAGTTGGATTCTTACTGATTGTATGGGGTGGACAGGTGTCTTTATGCAGCTAACGACCTCAAACAGGTGCATCTAATTTAGGATAATAAATGGAGTGGAGGTGGACATTTTAAAGGCAGACTAACAGGTCTTTGAGGGTCAGAATTCTAGCTGATAGACAGGTGTTCAAATACTTATTTGCAGCTGTATCATACAAATAAATAGTTAAAAAATCATACATTGTGATTTCTGGATTTTTTTTTTTTAGATTATGTCTCTCACAGTGGACATGCACCTACGATGACAATTTCAGACCCCTCCATGATTTCTAAATGGGAGAACTTGCAAAATAGCAGGGTGTTCAAATACTTATTTTCCTCACTGTATATATACATATACATCAGGCTTAGTTTAACTTGTTTATTTTAAAGGGTCCCTGTGTGAAAAATGAAATGCTCAAAGATGAAACTGTATAAAGTGGTAAATCTCGTCTGTCGCGCTCTCGTGTGTTCACACTGATGATGTATATGCACATGTACCAGTGTAAACATCTAGTCTCAGAACTCATGTATAAATTAAGAAAACCGGCTCAGCATCACAAGAGACAGTTTTGCATCCTGTTAAACAAACTAACACAGTTCTTCAAATCAATGCTCAGACTTTATCTGTGTGATATTCTTTTGCAATTGAACCCTTTGATGTTTCTTTAACTATTTGTATCATTCTGTAACATTATGTTACTTGCAAATCACTTTGGGGAAATAAAATTTGACCTTTATCCATATTGGCGCGGTTGCTAGGGAGGGTAGAGTCACATGGGCTAACCAAATTGGCTCGGTTGCTAGGGAGGGTAGAGTCAGATGGGGTAACCAAATTGGCCCGGTTGCTAAGGAGGGTAGAGTCACATGCGGTAACCAAATTGGCCCGGTTGCTAGGGAGGGTAGAGTCACATTGGGTAACCAAATTGGCCCGGTTGCTAGGGAGGGTAGAGTCACATGGGGTAACCAAATTGGCCCGGTTGCTAGGGAGGGTAGAGTCACATGGGGTAACCAAATTGGCCCGGTTGCTAGGGAGGGTAGAGTCACATGGGGTAACCAAATTGGCCCGGTTGCTAGGGAGGGTAGAGTCACATGGGGTAACCTCTTCGTGGTCGCTATAATGTGGTTCTCGCTCTCGGTGGGGCATGTGGTGAGTTGTGTGTGGATGCCGCGGAGAATAGCGTGAAGCCTCATGGTAAAAAAAAAAATAAAATTGTGTTGCATTAACTCATTTTAAATAAGTAAATTGAGCAAGCAGTAAAAATCACATTGAGTGAACACCAGCCGTTCGAAGTGTGACTGCACTGGAACATTTTATAGCGATGAGATCATGTGACTTTCTGATGCGTTGAACTTCACTTCTCTTCTGATCTGAAACATAAAGTTTTAAGTTGATTTCACGTGCACTGGTTTAGTATTTTCAATAGAGCTGCTTTCCCTTTTTAAAGTGTGCATGACTGTCCTCTTTATATGTCATTGTGTTTGTATTTATTTAGAGTAACATATGTTTAAAACGTGAGGAATAAATATCATGTATATTTAATGAATAAAAAGTAAGATTCTTTCCATTATTATTTAATAAGACATAAAAACTGTTGTTTTTGTCAGTTTCTTCTATTTTAATTGTGGAATAAATGCATTGAAGCGTAAGAGAAGGTCCTATTCAAGCAGCATTAATTACAGTCATTATAGAGATGTAGACCACCTGTTTTTAATAACAGTTCACATGCACGGCACATTCAGATGGAAATGAGAGTTTTCATTAGCCAAAGCTTCATCCGTAACGGTTGTCCAGTGAGACACAACCCAAACGCATTGGTATGATGGCACAAAATGTTTAGATAAATAAAATCTCAACAAAAGACAAAAATATGAACAGCAGTGGCAGCGATCGGTGGTTGAAATGAGCGGCGCGGGTCACTTTTTTTGCATAAACACGCGTGTCATTTTGCATTCGTTCCCTGAGAAGCTCATTAATATTCAGAGGTCTCAAGCTCAAAAGCGTGCCATTGTGACGTCATCTGAGGCACTTTCTTTGATTATAATTGGACCAAACAGCAGTAAAAAGTGCTCTTGTGATATGCAATTTATAGAGCTGGGCAAAAAACATCCCAGACTCTTGAATAGAGAGTCTCCTCGACATCATTAGTGCAACACAATCAAACCAGCTCATGATTCCACATCACAGCACTGTTGATCTGAGAGGAGAGATGGCACGGGGCTTTCTCTGTACAAATAAATGCCCAAAATTCCTAATGAAACACATTTATTAGATTTTAGCAATATTCTTCGGCTTGTACATTTTTAACACTGTCGGACACATTTTTAAAATTTGTATTCAATCTTATAAAAATAAAGAAAATCCAATATATATATATATATATATATATATATATACAACACAAACACAACCACAACCACCCCTCCCAATCCCCAACAACTCCCCCAAACAAACATCCCCATGGCGACACATGAGTAGATATACAGAAACAAATAGCAAACAAACAAAAATATATATAATAAGCATACTCAACCAAAACTACACTTCTCTCTCCACACCCCACCCCAAGATCCCTCCAGAATCTCTAAATAATTGCCCCATTTCCTGACAAAAAAATCTAAGTTACCACGTGTTCCCAATGACACCTCCTCATAAGCCGCCACCCTCCCCATCTCCGTGCACCACTTCGGAAATGGGGGCGAATCAGCCAACCTCCAACCCCTCAAAATAATCTGCCTGGTGATCATCACACAGGTCAGATCTCAAACCTCTTTATGACTATCCCCCACATCTATCACCACCCCATCGCCCAAAACACAGAGTCTGGGGCAAAATGAAACCCGAGTGCCCACCAAGTCACACATTCAACTCTGAACCTTCAACCAGAATTCTTGGATTTAACACACCACCAAAAACATGGGGTGTGTCCCCATCTTCTGATTGGCATCGCCAGCAGGTGGGCGTGTCTTTAAGAACAAGCCTATAATATAATCTGAAGGGGGTCCAATAGAATCGATGTAAGATCACACCCCCTCCTCCAATACCAAGTTTAAATCTTTCTCCCATAATCTCTTGACAGATGTTGAAGCTCCGCCCCCAGACTCTGAATTATCAGGGAGTAACACACTGATGCCTCATGACCTTTCCCAAAAGCAGGAATCACCTCTCCCAGAGTATGTGCTGCTTTAGGGGGTGTGTCCTACTCCCAAAAACAATACAGAGCAGGTGGCGCAGCTGTAAGTACCTGAAGAACTGAGACCTGGGAATCCCAAAATGATGACCCAAATTATCAAAAAGATCACAACACCCCACTCTAAAAAACAAAATAGTTTTTAACCCTTTGATGCATGCATTATTAAATTACAAAAGAATAAAAGCCATTGTCTCTTTTCATTCAAAAATGTTAATAAATCTAAAATGATACATTTTGATTGCATTAGTAAATAGTTGTAGCCGAACTGTTCCAGGGGTGCTTGGTGCATCGGCACTTTCATCAGATGTCAAATTTATGTTTGTCATAAATAAAAATACAATGACATATAGAATTATGCGTAAGGGTCAAAGGTCAACACTCCATTGTGGTTTGGATGTAACCCTGAATGGTTCAAATGTATTTTAACCGTTTGTCCTTGTGGCAGGGCGGAGGGCGGGTCGTTATCCTACGCACCCGGTCCCGTATTAGGCTAATTATGCCTCAGTGAGGGTTAAAGGCTGACTGCAGGGGACCGTGCGGGAGAGATATACCGTTTACGGACATGTCCGTCGTGTGTGTTTATGTTGTATTTTAAGTTTACTATTAAAATATGATTTATATCGTCAAGCCGGTTCTCACAGTCAGCCTTTAACCCTCACGGAGGCATAATCAGCCTAATACGGGACCGGGTGCGTAGGATCACACCCTCCGCCCTGTCACAGTCCTGTACTGTTCAGCTCCACTGTGATCGGCAGCATGTTGTTTTGTCAATCCCGCTACTTAGTAGGTCCTCGTGGTGGCGCGGTTACTCACCTCAATCCGGGTGGCGGAGGACGAGTCTCAGTTGCCGCCACTTCTGAGACCGTCAATCGGCGCATCTGATCACGTGACTCGTTGTGCATGACACCGCGGAGACTCACAGCATGTGGAGACTCATGCTACTCTCCACGATCCACACACAACTCACCACACGCCCCATTGAGAGAACCACTAATCACCACCACGAGGAGGTTACCCCATGTGACTCTACCCTCCCTAGCAACCGGGACAATATGGTTACCCCATGTGAATCTACCCTCCCTAGCAACTGGCCCAATTTGGTTACCCCGTGTGATTCTACCCTCCCTAGCAACCAGCCCAATTTGGTTGCTAAGGAGACTCACAGCATGTGGAGACTCATGCTACTCTCCACGATCCACGCACAACTCACCACACACCCCATTGAGAGAACCACTAATCATGACCACGAGGAGGTTACTCCATGTGACTCTATCCTCCCTAGCAACTGGCCCAATTTGGTTACCCCATGTGATTCTACCCTCCATAGCAACCGGCCCAATTTGGTTACCCCATGTGACTCTACCCTCCCTAGCAACTGGCCCAATTTGGTTACCCCATGTGATTCTACCCTCCCTAGCAACCGGGCCAGTTTGGTTGCTAAGGAGACCTGACTGGAGTCACTCAGCATGCCCTGGATTTGAACTCGCGACTCTAGGGGCGGTAGGAAATGCAGTATGTTTAAGTCCAATCGTGCTGTTCTCAGGGGTCTTTCACTGACCTCATTGTTTGCCTACTTAAAGAGGGGGCGAAGGTGAAACAGGGCAAACCCCCAGGGCATCTGTAAACTTACCCGTACTAACACATCAATAAATACTACACACGTGTGTTTGACTCAACGTGTGTGTGTGAGTGTGCTTGTACTCGATCAGAGCCCCAAGGCAGCAGTCGCTGTGAGATCTTACATGATTGCTTTTGTTTCATATTGACTGAGTGACACGTTTCACCCATGAGGGGAAACCCAACTGTGTGAACAAGACGATTCAGGGCAATAACAGTCTGGATCTTGTGGTGCACCACTGGAACATCTTGGCCATTATATTTACAACTGGAAAGTGTGATTCATCCTTAGGTCCATTTAGAATTTAGTTTAGTTTTTACAATGACCTTTACATTCAAATGGGACATTTTTGCTGCAGTGTCTTTAAGACTTCTATGTAAACTCCTCCTTCACATGTTAAATGAGTAACAGTGCTTTACTGTCGGTTCCTGCCTCGTCCTTCAATAACAGCCTCTCTGTAAAACTGCATTACATTGTGACAGATTTCTAAAACAATCTGTGCTGAAATGTGCTGCTCAAACTGTTCAGATCTATAATAATAATAATGTTATTGTTCAAAAGAATCTGCAGAGGGAAGGTGCTACACAAACACACATTTTATGTCTTTTGCTCTGTTTCATGTTTCTTGAGACTTGTCTAGTCTTGTCTTGTTTACCTATTCCTTCCCTTATGAGCTTTGTCCCAAATAGGGATGCCAACCATCCCATAAAACTAGGGATCATCCCGTATTTATAGATTAACTTATGCATCCCATGCTGAATCAATAAGGGACATGACTGGACCAGTATTTAAGTTGGTCAGATGCCGTCATGGTGAAACCGTTCAAAAGGGACAGGAGGGAACTCCAGGAGGGTGAATTAATTGAACTTTGATATTCCTTGGAAAGGATGTCTACGGTGGGTAAGGGGCTGTCTGAATATTCCAAACATTGTGCTAAAACTCTGGAGGGGGTGTGGTAAGAGACCCATATTTTACAACTTCAAAAGTGGCAATCCTAGTCCCAAATGTGCACTTACACTCGACTGTCTAGTGTGTGAATTTTCAAAGTGTAGTATTATAGGAGTGGTGGTGGCATAGTGGGCTAAAGCACATAACTGGTAATCAGGAGGTTGCTGGTTCGATCCCCACAGTCACCACCATTATGTCCTTGAGTAAGGCACTTAACTGTTGAGTGGTGGTGTAGTGGTCTAAACCACATAACTGGTAAACTTGTTATCAGAAGGTCGCTGGTTTGATCCCCACAGTCACCACCATTGTGTCCTTGAGTAAAGCACTTAACTGGTAATCAGAAGGTTGCTGGTTTGATCCCCACAGTCACCACCATTGTGTCCTTGAGTAAAGCACTTAACTGGTAATCAGAAGGTTGCTGGTTTGATCCCCACAGTCACCGCCATTGTGTCCTTGAGTAAAGCACTTAACTGGTAATCAGAAGGTCACTGGTTTGATCCCACAGTCACCACCATTGTGTCCTTGAGTAAGACACTTAACGTCATCAGAGTTTCTCGGTGGATTGTCCCTGTCACCACCATAGTGTCACTGGTATAGCACTTAATTGGTACTCAGAAGGTTGCTGGTTCGATCCCCACAGTCACCACCATTGTGTCCTTGAGTAAGGCACTTAACTGGTACTCAGAAGGTTGCTGGTTTGATCCCCACAGTCACCACCATTGTGTCCTTGAGTAAGACACTTAACTCCACTCCAAATAAGCAACTGAAACAAAAAGACAAACACACAAAGGTGTCGGACAGCTGCCCGTAAATCTCTCTCTCTCTCGTACTGCCGTCTCCAGTCGGCCTTTATCCCTCTCTGAGGCGTGATTAGCCTGATTAGGGGCCGGACTCAACCTCCGCCCTGCCACATGGGGCTTGTTTAACTAAATCAAAGCGCGGTTGTTGTTATTACATCATATATTCGGGTCACGAGACGATGCCAACATCCCCGGATAAAGTATGTCCGAAATCTATTCAAACTACTCGCATGCATACCTAAAGAGCGTACTGTTATAGCAGACGGATAAGTGCGTCCTTCATGACAGTACGCGGTTATATCTCAAATAGCATATATATTCACACAGTGTGGGGTGATGGTGACACATTCAACTCATATATATAAAGTGCCATCTTCACTGAAGTTTTGCTAGTTTCCACATTTCCATTAATTACAATTGTTTTGTCAGACCAGATTTGCGGCCACGTAACTCCGCCCCTTCCGCTGCGTACGGCAAGCCACGAGTGCAGCATGAAGAGTTCAACATTACACACTCCGTTTCGGTTGAAGAAGTGCATCATCCAGGTACTTGTGGTACACTTCTTATCATTGCATTTTAGGTTTGAGTCATTGAGTCAAATGTCTTTGAGGGAGAAAGATTTTAGTTCTTGATTTAGTTACATTTACATTTATGCATTTGGCAGACGCTTTTATCCAAAGTGACTTACAGTGCACTTATTACAGGGACAATCCCCCCGGAGCAACCTGGAGTTAAGTGCCTTACTCAAGGACACAATGGTGGTGACTGTGGGGATCAAACCAGCAACCTTCTGAGTACCAGTGTATTATACAGAGCACTTATTACAGGGACAATCCTCCGAGCAACCTGGAGTTAAGTGTCTTACTCAAGGACACAATGGTGGTGACTGTGGGGATCAAACCAGCAACCTTCTGAGTACCAGTGTATTATACAGAGCACTTATTACAGGGACAATCCTCCCGGAGCAACCTGGAGTTAAGTGTCTTACTCAAGGACACAATGGTGGTGACTGTGGGGATCAAACCAGCAACCTTCTGAGTACCAGTGTATTATACAGAGCACTTATTACAGGGACAATCCTCCCGGAGCAACCTGGAGTTAAGTGTCTTACTCAAGGACACAATGGTGGTGACTGTGGGGATCAAACCAGCAACCTTCTGATTACCAGTTTACCAGTTATGTGTCACCATTCTAGTTGATTCCTCCTGATATGGAAGAAAGGAGAAAAGCACACTGGCATTGGCGTATTGCTGCAGGTGGTGCGTCTGCGGTCTCCGTATGTTTGGCAGCAGTTGATCGGGTCTCCACCCCGCAGTCGATTTGCCCTTTAAAACACCCGCTTCCTCTCACAAGTCTCACTCTGAGGTCAAGTGTGTGTCCCGTGCATCAGATCGTCTCGACCAGAACTGTCCAGCAGCATGGAGGGTGAGACGGGAGGTTTAAGGACAGCGTTTTATGTGTTCTGACCCGTGACATATGGACATATGGACATCTGATATCATGAGCTCTTTATTGTGCTGAATGTCATTTGTTATATCACTCTGCGGAGAATCCCCTGCTTTCTCTCTTCAGAAAGGAATATGAATAGCAACACAAAGAACAAGCACTGACATTCCCCTCTTTGAAGCACGTAACACAATGCATGCACCTTTAACTGTGGCACGACAAATGTGCATCACTGCATTAATGCAAACACAGACTTTTACATTTCCTGTAGAATTGCCTTTTAGTTTAGTGTGTCCCATTATCTCGTGTCCTCACAGAAAGGGAATAAACTCAGAGACAATTCATTTTGTGTGTTGAAATACTCCATTTGTCTCTGTGCTTTTATCTGACATTGCGGACAGGACTCTCAATCAAACGATCGGTTGCACGAAACAGCAACTCAACTGTGGGGCAAAAACACGTCCAGCTTCTGAAATCTGGTGTTTTATAACAATAAACCTTATATGCATCAAAGATGTGTGTGTTTGTACATTTTTGCATTTAATGAATTGTCATTTCAATTATCAATTGAGTGGATTAGATATTTTATTTTGGAAATACTGAAACATTTGTGTCTCAGAGGATTTACTAGTGATATATAGTTAAAGTTATATTTACAATTCCAAATTCACCTAAACATTTAAGGATGTCCAAGCTGCTTTTTTTCTATTAAGTGAAACTATAATGTACAGGTGAAAATCGAAAAATTAGAATATCGTGCAAAAGTTCATCAATTTCAGTAATTCAACTTAAAAGGTGAAACTAATATATTATATAGACTCATTACAAGCAAAGTAAGATATTTCAAGCCTTTATTTGATATAATTTTGATGATTATGGCTTACAGCTTATGAAAACCCCAAATTCAGAATCTCAGAAAATTAGAATATTGTGAAAAGGTTCAGTATTGTAGCTCAAAGTGTCACACTCTAATCAGCTAAACACCTGCAAAGGGTTCCTGAGCCTTTAAATGGTCTCTCAGTCTGGTTCAGTTGAATTCACAATCATGGGGAAGACTGCTGACCTGACAGTTGTGCAGAAAACCATCATTGACACCCTCCACAAGGAGGGAAAGCCTCAAAAGGTAATTGCAAAAGAAGTTGGATGTTCTCAAAGTGCTGTATCAAAGCACATTAATAGAAAGTTAAGTGGAAGGGAAAAGTGTGGAAGAAAAAGGTGCACAAGCAGCAGGGATGACCGTAGCCTGGAGAGGATTGTCAGGAAAAGGTCATTCAAATGTGTGGGGGAGCTTCACAAGGAGTGGACTGAGGCTTCAAATGTCGTATTCCTCTTGTCAAGCCGCTCCTGAACAACAAACAACGTAAGAAGCGTCTTACCTGGGCTAAAGAAAAAAAGAACTGGTCTGTTGCTCAGTGGTCCAAAGTCCTCTTTTCTGATGAGAGCAAATTTTGCATCTCATTTGGAAACCAAGGTCCCAGAGTCTGGAGGAAGAATGGAGAGGCACACAATCCAAGATGCTTGAAGTCCAGTGTGAAGTTTCCACAGTCTGTGTTGGTTTGGGGAGCCATGTCTTCGGCTGGTGTTGGTCCACTGTGCTTTATTAAGTCCAGAGTCAACGCATGGCCGTCTACCGGGACATTTTAGAGCACTTCATGCTTCCTTCAGCAGACAAGCTTTATGGAGATGCTGACTTCATTTTCCAGCAGGACTTGGCACCTGCCCACACTGCCAAAAGTACCAAAACCTGGTTCAATGACCATGGTATTACTGTGCTTGATTGGCCAGCAAACTCGCCTGACCTGAACCCCATAGAGAATCTATGGGGCATTATAAGAGAAAGATGAGAGTCATGAGACCAAACAATGCAGAAGAGCTGAAGGCCGCTATTGAAGCATCTTGGTCTTCCATAACACCTCAGCAGTGCCACAGGCTGATAGCATCCATGCCACGCCGCATTGAGGCAGTAATTAATGCAAAAGGGGCCCAAACCAAGTACTGAGTACATATGCATGATTATACTTTTCAGAGGGCCGACATTTCTGTATTTCAAATCCTTTTTTTTATTGATTTCATGTAATATTCTAATTTTCTGAGATTCTGAATTTGGGGTTTTCATAAGCTGTAAGCCATAATCATCAAAATTATATCAAATAAAGGCTTGAAATATCTTACTTTGCTTGTAATGAGTCTATATAATATATTAGTTTCACCTTTTTAAGTTGAATTACTGAAATTAATGAACTTTTGCACGATATTCTAATTTTTCGAGTTTCACCTGTATATTTATGCACAATATATATTCTAATATATATATATATATATTGTACAGTTATGTATACAATAATATTATAATGTTAATATTCATATTAAAATGTGTAATATATATATATAGATGAAGAGTTTTCACTCTTCACTTTTCCCACATTTTGTTATGTTACAGTCTTATTCCAAACTGGATTACATTTATTATTTTCCTCAAAATTCTACAAACAATACCCCATAATGACAACGAGAAAGAAGTTTGTTTGAAATCTTTGCAAATGTATTAAAAATAAAAACGGGGGGAAAAAAAGGGAAAAAAATTATTAAAATAAAAAAACCCTTTGCTCAATACTGTGTTGAAACACCTTTGGCACCAATTACAGCCTCAAGTCTTTTTGTGTCTGATGCTACAAGCTTGGCGCACCTATTTTTGGGCAGTGTCTCCCATTCTTCTTTGCAGGACCTCTCAAGCTCCATCAGGTTGGATGGGGAGCGTCGGTGCACAGCCAGTTTCAGATGTCTCCAGAGATGTTCAATCGGGTTCAAGTCTGGGCTCTGGCTGGGCCACTCAAGGACATTCACAGCGTTGTCCCGTAGCCACTCCTTTGTTATCTTGGCTGTGTGCTTTGGGTCGATGTCCTGTTGGAAGATGAACCTTCGCCCCAGTCTAAGGTCCAGAACGCTAGTTGCAAGGATGTCTCTGTACATTGCTGCATTCATCTTTCCCTCGATCCTGACTAGTCTCCCAGTTCCTGCCGCTGAAAAACATCCCCTCAGCATGATGCTGCCACCACCATGCTGCACTGTAGGGATGGTATTGGACAGGTGATGAGCGGTGCCTGGTTCCTCCAGACATGACGCTTGCCATTCAGGCCAAAGAGTTCAATCTTTTATTCCTCATGGTCTGAGAGTTCTTCAGGTGCCTTTTGGCAAACTCCAGGTGGGCTGTCATGTGCCTTTTACTGAGGAGTGTCTTCCGTCTGGCCGCTCTACCATACAGGCCTGATTGGTGGAGTGCTGCAGAGATGCTTCTGGAAGGTTCTCCTCTCTCCACAGAGAAACACTGGAGCTCTGTCAGAGTGACCATTGGGTTCTTGGTCACCTCCCTGACTAATGCCCTTCTCCCCGATCGCTCAGTTTGGCCGGGTGGTCAGCTCTAGGAAGAGTTCTGGTGGTACCAAACTTCTTCCATTTACGGATGATGGAGGCCACTGTGCTCATTGGGACCTTCAATGCTGCAGAAATGTTTCTGTTCCCTTCCCCAGATCTGTGCCTCGATACAATCCTGTCTCGGCGGTATATAGACAATTCTTTGGACTTCATGGCTTGGTTTGTGCTCTGACATGCACTGTTAACTGTGGGACCTTATATAGACAGGTGTGTGCCTTTCCAAATCATGTCCAATCCACTGAACTGACCACAGGTGGACTCCAATCAAGCTGTAGAAACATCTCAAGGATGATCATTGGAAACAGGAAGCACCTTCTCCTCTGCCACAGCTGTCAAGTCTTATTTGTCTCTCCACATATTTGAATGTACTGCATCACAACTGGTTATGACACATGCCAATGGCACTTAAATGTGTCATAGATGTCAAAACTGGCCTAATATGTCTTGACGCACCAAATTGGAATTTGCGCAACTGTGAATGAGCTACAGTATTTATATAAAGTTTATGACATTTTGGGGTGTTCCTCACACAAATCATATAAGTACTTCTATGGTGATTTTCTATTTTATTTTGAATCTCGGCTGCCCTAGTCCCCATTTACTAGTTTTACACCTACACGCACACACACATACACACACACCTACACACATACACACACACACACCTACACACATACACACACACACACACACATACACACACTCACACACACACCTACACACACACACACATACACACACACACCTACACACATACACACACACCTACACGCACACACACATACACACACACACCTACACACATACACACACACACACCTACACACATACACACACACACACACTCACACACACACCTACACACACACACACATACACACACACACCTACACACATACACACACACACACATACACACACTCACACACACACCTACACGCACACACACATACACACACACACCTACACACATACACACACACACACCTACACACATACACACACACACACACACACCTACACACACACATACACACACTCACACACACACACAC
>NC_068282.1:689126-696626 GCF_025860055.1 Xyrauchen texanus
GAACTAGTAAATCCATTAATGATTAAATGTAAACAGTACTTCATGCTAAAGCAGTGATGCGATGTGTTCTTTCAGTTTCTTTAACCTTGTGCGACCCCGCGTACACATACGTGGACGGTGTATTTTGGTTTCGCTATATGCAACACATAATTTAAATTAATTTAAACGGACTGAATTCTGTTCATAAGACTCAACACTGTCATTAAAGGGTTAAACTTCTGGTGCACTGAGTCACATGACACAACAACATGACATTGATTTCTGTGAAGCACTTCTACGTGCACAGCGACAACAAAAGTGCCTCTGGTAAGAAATCTCTTTAAGTTTTGTCATCGAAACCTGTTTGACTGTAAAGTCGAGACTCTCTAGTTTCATTTGATATGCCACATTAAACAATCTGTTCATATTTGACGCATCAGCGCGCTGATAAACATGATGTCCACATATGAGGACACTGGCCCCACATTTCCTCAAAAGTAGAAAAAACATGTTATTTATCTATTTATTTATATATTATATTCTCCCCAATTTGTAACGCCCAATTCCCAATGCGCTCTGAGTCCTCGTGGTGGCGTAGTGACTCTCAGTTGCCTCCGCGTCTGAGACCGTCAATCCGGCATCTCATCATGTGACTTGTTGAGTGCGTTACCGTGGAGACATAGCGCGTGTGGAGGCTTCACGTTATTCTCCACAACATCCACACACAACTCACCACACGCCCCACCGAGAGCGAGAATCACATTATAGTGACCACGAGGAGGTTACCCCATGTGACTCTACCCTCCCTAGCAACCGGCCCAATTTGGTTACCCCATGTGACTCTACCCTCCCTAGCAACCGGCCCAATTTGGTTACCCCATGTGACTCTACCCTCCCTAGCAACCGGGCCAATTTGGTTGCTAAGGAGACCTGACTGGAGTCACTCAGCACGCCCTGAATTCAAACTTGCGACTCCAGGTGTGATAGTCAGCGTCAATACTCGCTGAGATACACAGACCCCCATGTTAGTTTTTTTTAATAACTTTCATCTCTAACACATCTGTGGGTCATTTCAGCTTCATTTTGTTATATTTAATTATGTTGTCTCTGTACAATACAGTTCTATTCATTAACATTATTAAATGCATTCATATATTTTCTGTGCATCAGATTGAGAATAAATGAGTTCTAAAAACTGTCTTTCAGAGGCTTTATATGGAGTTATGATGAAAATAAGGAGCATTTCAAACAGACAGACAGACAGCACACTGGAGGTTAAGTCATGTACTAAATAGGGAGCAAGGGAGCATCCTATAGCTTTCTATAACTGTTCTGAGACCAGTGCAGACAGACAGCACACTGGAGGTTAAGTCATGCACTAAATAGGGAGCAAGGGAGCATCCTATAGCTTTCTATAACTGTTCTGAGACCAGTGCAGACAGACAGCACACTGGAGGTTAAATCATGCACTAAATAGGGAGCAAGGGAGCATCCTATAGCTTTCTATAACTGTTCTGAGACCAGTGCAGACAGACAGCACACTGGAGGTTAAGTCATGCACTAAATAGGGAGCAAGGGAGCATCCTATAGCTCTCCTATAACTGTTCTGAGACCAGTGCAGACAGACAGCACACTGGAGGTTAAGTCATGCACTAAATAGGGAGCAAGGGAGCATCCTATAGCTCTCCTATAACTGTTCTGAGACCAGTGCAGACAGACAGCACACTGGAGGTTAAGTCATGCACTAAATAGGGAGCAAGGGAGCATCCTATAGCTTTCTATAACTGTTCTGAGACCAGTGCAGACAGACAGCACACTGGAGGTTAAGTCATGCACTAAATAGGGAGCAAGGGAGCATCCTATAGCTTTCTATAACTGTTCTGAGACCAGTGCAGACAGACAGCACACTGGAGGTTAAGTCATGCACTAAATAGGGAGCAAGGAAGCATCCTATAGCTCTCTATAACTGTTCTGAGACCAGTGCAGACAGACAGCACACTGGAGGTTAAGTCATGCACTAAATAGGGAGCAAGGAAGCATCCTATAGCTCTCTATAACTGTTCTGAGACCAGTGCAGACAGACAGCACACTGGAGGTTAATTTGTGCACTAAATAGGGAGCAAGGGAGCATCCTATATCTCTCTATGCAGTTAAGTGCGTTCACTCCTAAAATCTGATCATAAGTTCAGTTTCAGCTGCAGATGATGTTTGGATCACTCAACATGTTTGACACACATGGGTCGATGATCATCAGTTCATAGATTCAACATTTATAATGTTTTATTTGAACATGACTGACAGTGATTGGACGATGCTGGTCAGAACAGTTCCATGAAATATAAAATGTAACATTGTGACGGAGCAGAGAGACTTGAACACTGTCGTGGTGTTTTATATGGTGAGTTCAGCAGCTCTAGAGATGAAGCGTTGTGAGGGATTCTGGGTCACAGTGACATCTACAATTATATCACGCCATTAACTCTCAACCCACGGTGTGTGTGTGTGTGTGTGTGTGTGTGTGAGAAGAATAGCTTGAAGGAGTGCTTGAGTCGCTGCAGCATGTCCTGCACTGGCGCGTGATCGCCCGCAGTGATGATGTTTGTGCATTCTGGGATGTCCCTGGAAACACGGCCCTGTGACTCCAATTTACCCACAATGCAGCTGTAGTGCCAAGGGTGCGATGTGATGATTCGTGCGATACAAAAATAAGTAATATGATCGGACAGATTATTCATTTACAGATTCAGGACATGTATATTATGTTAAAAGTGAATCATAAGTGACTCTTTAGTGAATGATTCATCAGTTTGAGTTATTCGGTAGAATGTAATATCTTGCTCCGCCTCTGAAGTAACTTTTCTTTTCGGCTGACATCATCGAGCCCTTTTATTTATCAAGCACCTGTCCTATAGAGACACAATCCAATCAATGATACAATTAATAACCTAAATCACTTATAAATACGTCACATTATTGAAGTAAAAAGTACCGTTTCATGTGTGGAAGTTAGGTTTTGGCTTCGTTATAGGCTATCCATACTGATCTCAGTTCAGGAGACTCTGTGCTGTCAGTAAAGGGTTAAACTTTAATTGTACAGGGTCATGTGACCAAACAACATGGTGGCAACCACAGAGGAGTTTGTGTTTGGTTGAAACGGTAACAAAACAAACATCTGGTGAGAAACCTCATTATGTTTTTACACTGAAACCTGTTTGAGTCAAAAGAGTCTCTAGTTTCATCTGATATGACATTTTAAATGTCCCTGTTAACATCGTCAATATTTTAACATTTGTTATTTTAAGCTTGGATAAAAATGTCTTTCATCAAACAAGAGAAACACACACACACACAAACACACACTTATATATCATACACACACATATACTATATACACACTCACACACACACATATACTATACACACACACACACTTATATATCATACACACACACACACACACATATACTATACACACACACACACACAAACACATATACTATATACACACTCACACACACACACACACACACACACACATACTGTAATGCATTGATGGACAGGTGTACTTGAGTTGGACAAACATGTCTGAGTGATCTGCAGCTGATTGGACGACAGAGAATCAAAGAGAGAGTGTGTGTGTGTGTGTGTGTGAGTGAGTGTGTGTTTAATGCAGTGTTTTTCAATGGCCTCTTCACAAAAGACTGAATTACAGCGTCTCCTTTGCTCTTTCTCTGGCAATCCAGCCAACATTTTTAAACAATTACGCAACTTTATGCCTATATTTTAGTTTGTATCAGTCAATCTTTAATTTTGTTTTATTTATCTGAAAGATTTGGTGGTCATTTTTTTTATAAATGATTATATTCATGTTTGCTATTTGCATGTGGAAAGGAAGCGTGGAGCCTTTTATTTTAATGTAGCTCATTTCCTGCGCTGTGATTTGAATATGTTTGAAGGTCTTTGAGTCTCTTCTGCTGCATGTGAGATAACGTTCTGAGTCTTATTGCCATCATTCATTTAAATGCTAATTGATTCTCCATGAGGCCTTTAAGAGACTGCCTGACTCATCTTCTCATTCGTCCCTCCTTTTCTTTAATAAAGCACAAATGTGTGTTCCAGTGACACACTTCCAATGCAAGTCAATGGGGTTTAATCTGTACACATTAAAATACTTTTTCACAAGTAAAAACACAAGACATAAACAATATGTGTGTTAACATGATTTTACTGTCATTAAATCACTTAATAACCACATCTGTGTGAAGATAGAGACAATTATACAACTTCGTTGCCATGACGACATAAAACAACCATAAAAATGCTGACTTAAACAACTTTACAGCTCAGATGATACATGTGTTTTTTTGTTGTTGTTTTTTAATTTTTTTATTCCCTTTTCTCCCAATTTGTAATGCCCAATTCCCGCTACTTAGTAGGTCCTCATGGTGGCGCGGTTACTCACCTCAATCCGGGTGGTGGAGGACGAATCTCAGTTGTCTCCGCTTCTGAGACAATCCGCGCATCTGATCATGTGACTCGTTGTGCATGACACCGCGAAGACTCACAGCATGTGGAGGCTCATGCTACTCTCCACGATCCACACACAACTCACCACACGCCCCATTGAGAGAACCACTAATCACCACCACGAGGAGGTTACCCCATGTGACTCTACCGTCCCTAGCAACCGGCCCAATTTGGTTACCCCATGTGACTCTACCCTCCCTAGCAACCGGGCCAATTTGGTTACCCCATGTGACTCTACCCTCCCTAGCAACCGGGCCAATTTGGTTACCCCATGTGACTCTACCCTCCCTAGCAACCGGGCCAATTTGGTTACCCCATGTGACTCTACCCTCCCTAGCAACCGGGCCAATTTGGTTACCTCATGTGATTCTACCCTCCCTAGCAACCGGGCCAATTTGTTTACCAAATGTGACTCTACCCTCCCTAGCAACTGGGCCAATTTGGTTGCTAAGGAGACCTGGCACATACATGTGTTTTAACAGAAGAATTACAAACAGTGTTTTTGTGTGAGTGTTACAAACAAAACACTCACGCACGCACACACACACACACACACACATACACAGCCACTAACACACACACACACACACACACACGGCCACAAACACACACACACACACACACACATAGCCACAAACACACTCAAACACACGGCCACTAACACACACACAAACACACACACACACACACACACAGCCACTAACACACACACACATGGCCACTAACACACACACCACACACACACGGCTACAAACACACACACCACACACACACAAACACACAGCCACTAACACACAAACACACAGCCACTAACACACACACACACACAGCCACTAACACACACAAACACACAGCCACTAACACACAAACACACAGCCACTAACACACACACAGCCACTAACACACACACACACACAGCCACTAACACACACACACACACACACACACATGGCTACAAACATACACACACACACACATGGCCACTAACATACTCACACACACACACGGCCGCTAACACACTCACACACACACACACACACACACACACACGCACACACACATGGCCACTAACACACACACACACACACACACACACACACATGGCCACTGACATACTCACACACACACACACACATGGCCACTAACATACTCACACACACACTCACACACACACACACACACACACACACACACACACACACACACACACAGCTACACACACACACACACACACACACACACACACACACAGCCACTAACACTCACACGCACACACACACAGCTAAAAACATACACACACACACGGCCACTAACACACACACAGCAGAAAAAGCTGGATAATGGCCAACAAAATGATCCATGGCATGTTGCTAAGCAACGCACGGTCTGGATTCTACTGATAAACAGAATAATTTGACTCTTTCTGTGGCACAATCATCACGTGTGTGCCTGATGGACATTTTACTGCATGTTTTGTCCTCAATACGTCTCACAGCTGTCTCTTCTTTCTCCAGTGATCCTACATCATGAGAGACACACATCTGTCAATCAAATGTCCAGATGATGACCGCGCTGGATTTCACTCAAATAGCTCACAGCTCTCTTTTACTTTACTGGCAGGATGATTTCAAATACAATCTTGCCAAAACATCACTGTACACAAACACACACGAAACAGTGACAGGAACTGTGGATTTTAGTCCATGTCTTTTAGCGTTCAGGTCATTAATATTCTCGTGTACTCTAGTGGGGTGAAATATAAGCACAAATATTGAGGACTCATAATGCACTCAGGAGTGTGTACAAACCTTAGAAATTCACGCTTCAGGGATGTGATGTAAATCTATTGGCTGTTTAAGCCTTTTGATATATCCTGCCCACAAATGTCCAAAACGTCGGATTGCAGAGGAAGAGTCATTTATGTTTGAAGAAAGCCATATCTGATTGGACGAATCAGAAGTATTCATCGAGAGAGCGTTACCTGATATAACCCAACCCTAACCTTGCCCCTAAATCAAACCCTAACCAATCTGATAGAGCCGTCCTCCTTTTCGGAACTCTGCGTCCTGCCCAAACTTCCTTTTTAATGGGAAATATATCAACATAGGAGAGAAAAAAAGCACTCGTCAAGGCATTTTGTATGTTTTTTAATGAACATTAACCTCAGTCTCACTCCTGCATGACTGCTGAAATATGACATGGCATATCGGATGAAACTAGAGACTCTTTTGACTCAGTGTAAAAACTTAATGAGGTTTCTCACCAGATTAAGGTGGTGAGAAACCAGGCGTTTCAACCAAACACAAACTCCTCAGTGGTCGCCGCTATGTTGTTTGGTCACATGACTCTGTACAATTATAGTTTAACCCTTTACTGACAGCACAGAGTCTCCTGAACAGAGATCAGTCGGTTTAAATCAAATTAAATTATACGTTGCGTATCGCGAAGACAAAATACAACATCCACGCGTGTGTACACGGGGTTGCACGAGGTTAACCGTGCTAGTAGTAGCTCTGTTTTGTAACGTTGGGCTTAGTTTACTAGTTTATATGTCAGTGAAATTTCAGCTGGTTTCTGAAGGTTTGGACAATCTTGAGAAATGTATCTCTGTTTTTTGGTTTTGTCTCTGTCACTGGAATTGTTTGTGTTGCGTGTGATTTGGCAGCACACAAAGGGAAGGACATTTCAAATGCAGCACATGCAGCAGAATTACTGCAAAAGTGGTAAAGTGTCCCTCTAACTGCGATCACGTGACTGACTCATGCAGAACTCATGCAGTGACTGGTGGGGGGGATGCCGTCGAACAAAGCCGTTGATTGCTAATCGCCCACAATTACACTTATTCACAAAATGACATGCGAATCAAAGGCTTAAAATAATCGCATGTCCTCATGTGTCCATTCATGTCTCGCTGTCTCTCCTTTCAATCGTCTCTCCTCCAGCCATCCCCTCAGCTGCTGCGAGACACATCAGGCAACTACACACCCCATTACA
>NC_068282.1:721626-724126 GCF_025860055.1 Xyrauchen texanus
ATAATTCTCAAACACATATATTTAGCTGTAACTCACTATATTTTCATCTGTGAGTAAAACAAATATTCTGGTTGTATTTTACTCTTCTAGAGCTTTCCAACAACATATGACACATGGATATTTGATCAGTTTAATGTATTTACTGATTACAATATTATGTATAGTGCACTTTTTTTTTAATCAAACATCAAAACAGACACTTCTGATTTATCTGCAGATTTTAAAGCACTTGTTCAGTTTTGGTTATAATAACTACATGCATTGGAAATCAGACCTTCTAAGCTCTCAATAGATACCTGTTTTGTGTTGGTCAAGACTGCAGTTATTAATATTTTGACGATTATAATATTTTCTCACTGACTCGCCAAGATTAAAGGGTTAAATGAGGTAAAAACACAATCAACCTCTTGAATTTGTGTTGTTGTGTGTCTGTCTCACCTTCAGACTGTCTTGATTCTCGTCGGCTGCGGTCGAGTTCAGAGTCGATGCTGTTTTGTCGTATTGTCTCCACTTCACTCCAGAAAGACTCCAGACAGAGTTTATCAGGCTGCTGCGGCTGTGAGGTCAAGAGGTCAGGTGAGTCCGGCTGCGGGTCGCGAGGGTCCCAGGACTCTTCATTCATCGCGCTGAGACTGCAGTCCCTGAAACACACACAAGAGGAACAATGGAGTGAAAGTGAAAGATAAGTAAGGGTTAATAAATCAGGATTCCACACTTTTTTGTCCATTGAATTTCCTGATTTCTAGATAAATTCTATATTTAAAGAAAATGCATTTAATGCACTTATTAAGAGGTAAAGTGGCCATAAAGTGAAGCAATGTGCAATACATTTACAATAATCAGGGTTCCCACTAGAAGTCGACCGATTTTAGATTTTGACGATACCGATAACTAAAGTGGTGCAAAAGCTGATAACCAATTAATGGGACAATAGTTTTTAAAAACGATTGGAAGAATGTCTTAACTTATATGACATAGATGCTACAAGAGTCAAAATTGAATAAAATCCCAGATGCAGTTTATTATTGAATCAAAAACCAAATAATAACCCAAAAAAAATCTTTATTATGCAGGACTTTTAACTATAAACAAGGAAATATTGTTTCCAAAACCAGGATGGGAGTTCCTCGACTATCCAATGAAAGTAGGGAATCTCAGTGTTGTAATCAATGGCCGTTTCCAAACCAGGATGGGAGTTCCTCGACTATCCAATGAAAGTAGGGAATCTCATTGTAGTAATCAATGGCCGTTTCCAAACCAGGATGGGAGTTCCTCGACTATCCAATGAAAGTAGGGAATCTCAGTGTTGTAATCAACGGCCGTTTCCAAACCAGGATGGGAGTTCCTCGACTATCCAATGAAAGTAGGGAATCTCAGTGTTGTAATCAATGGCCGTTTCCAAACCAGGATGGGAGTTCCTCGACTATCCAATGAAAGTAGGGAATCTCAGTGTTGTAATCAATGGCCGTTTCCAAACCAGGATGGGAGTTCCTCGACTATCCAATGAAAGTAGGGAATCTCAGTGTTGTAATCAATGGCCGTTTCCAAACAAGGATGGGAGTTCCTCGACTATCCAATGAAAGTAGGGAATCTCAGTGTTGTAATCAACGGCCGTTTCCAAACAAGGATGGGAGTTCCTCGACTATCCAATGAAAGTAGGGAATCTCAGTGTTGTAATCAACGGCCGTTTCCAAACCAGGATGGGAGTTCCTCGACTATCCAATGAAAGTAGGGAATCTCAGTGTTGTAATCAACGGCCGTTTCCAAACCAGGATGGGAGTTCCTCGACTATCCAATGAAAGTAGGGAATCTCAGTGTTGTAATCAACGGCCGTTTCAAACCAGGATGGGAATTCCTCGACTATCCAATGAAAGTAGGGAATCTCAGTGTTGTAATCAACGGCCGTTTCCAAACCAGGATGGGAGTTCCTCGACTATCCAATGAAAGTAGGGAATCTCAGTGTTGTAATCAACGGCCGTTTCCAAACCAGGATGGGAGTTCCTCGACTATCCAATGAAAGTAGGGAATCTCAGTGTTGTAATCAACGGCCGTTTCCAAACCAGGATGGGAGTTCCTCGACTATCCAATGAAAGTAGGGAATCTCAGTGTTGTAATCAACGGCCGTTTCCAAACAAGGATGGGTGTTCCTCGACTATCCAATGAAAGTAGATGATCACTGTTCCTTGAATCCATGGCTGAAAAGGAAAGGCCGATATTCATAACTCCGTCCGAGTGATTCATTTGCAAACTGGCCTGAATGAAAATGATTTTTAAAAATCTGTATCCTGCAAACAAATAACTGGATAGGTCATGGAAAAGTCATGGAATTTCATTGGTCAAAAATGGTGGGAAAACTTAATATTTCAATGGCCTGGACTTAATTACTGTGTGCATACCACCGATAGCTAATATACACGTGTTTCTCAAGACATCTTTCCGGTTTAAGGGGCCGTTCACCATGAATGCGTCCTTTTGCAATGCCACAAATAGAGCACAACGC
>NC_068282.1:734126-739126 GCF_025860055.1 Xyrauchen texanus
TGTATAATACATTGGTACTCAGAAGGTTGCTGGTTCGATCCCCACAGTCACCACCATTGTGTCCTTGAGTAAGACACTTAACTCCAGGTTGCTCCGGGGGGATTGTCCCTGTAATAAGTGCTCTGTATAATACATTGGTACTCAGAAGGTTGCTGGTTCGATCCCCACAGTCACCACCATTGTGTCCTTGAGTAAGACACTTAACTCCAGGTTGCTCCGGGGGGATTGTCCCTGTAATAAGTGCTCTGTATAATACATTGGTAATCAGAAGGTTGCTGGTTTGATCCTCACAGTCACCACCATTGTGTCCTTGAGTAAGGCACTTAACTCCAGGTTGCTCCGGGGGGATTGTCCCTGTAATAAGTGCTCTGTATAATACATTGGTAATCAGAAGGTTGCTGGTTTGATCCTCACAGTCACCACCATTGTGTCCTTGAGTAAGGCACTTAACTCCAGGTTGCTCCGGGGGGATTGTCCCTGTAATACATGTAAATGTATAAATGTTCTCCGACAGCAGCAGGATTAAACGGAGATTCCTAGAGTAACTAGAGTTTCAAACATCTCAATATTGTCTCAAACTGTGCTCAGACATTTCTCATCACATCCTCCCAAGAGCAGATCTGAGCTGTTATCTTCTAGGGTTAAGTTAGGTGGGGTTATGTTAGGGTTAGGGTTACTTAACCCGTCTCTATACTCTTAATGTATGTCCACAATTGACACGAGTGATCTCTGAGCAAAAACATGTTCCTGTCTGTTTTTAACTAGTCAAGTAACCCAAGCTAAAGAGGATTCTTTGATCAAACACACAAGACAGGATGCAGGATTATATATGTCCAGACACAAGGGCTGGACTGGTAATCTGGCATACCGGGCATTTTCCCGGTGGGCTGACGCACTTTTGGGCCAATCAGGGGCCGCGATAAGCAACAACGAGCAGAACGGACCACAAAACGGCGCGGCGATATGTTGGGCCTCCCGCTCAACAGTTGGGCCAGTTGCTATGTAAAATCCCGGGCCAATTTCTCTTCCCGGTCAGACACCATGAAATGAATCAAAAGAGACGGGTGTCTGGACACACAAATGGGAACTCAAAGCCCTTCAATATGCATTTAAATGACATCACATGAGTTCAGAGGAGCAGGTGCACGGTCTGATTGCTTACATTCACTTTTCATTGTATCTGTGACTAAAAAAAAACATATATTGGATCAACTGTAACTGCATTTTTATTGTGCACGACTGGAGTATATCTAAAGAGAATTCTAACACTTTTCACCATTAGTTAATTGACGCTGACTATCACACCTGGAGTCGTGAGTTTGAATCGTGACTCCAGTCAGGTCTCCTTAGCAACCAAATTGTCCCAGTTGCTAGGGAGGGTAGAGTCACATGGGGTAACCTCCTCGTGGTGGTGATTAGTGGTTCTCTCAATGGGGCGTGTGGTGAGTTGTGTGTGGATCGTGGAGAGTAGCATGAGTCTCCACATGCTGTGAGTCTCCGCGGTGTCATGCACAACGAGTCACATGATCAGATGCGCCGATTGACGATCTCAGAAGTGGTGGGAACTGAGACTTGTCCTCCGCCACCCGGATTGAGGTGAGTAACCGCGCCACCACGAGGACCAACTAAGTAGTGAGAATTGGGCGTTCCAAATTGGGAGAAATAGGGGATAAAAAAAATGTCAACCAATTAATGATGCGCTTGTGGGCGGCACAAGCTCAGGTGGTAGAGCGGGTTGGCGACTAATCACAGGGTTGGTGGTTTGAGTCCCGGCCCACATGACTCCACATGCAGAAGTGTCCTTGGGCAAGACACTGAACCCCAAGTTGCTCCCAATGGCAGACTAGCGCCTTACTCACACACACACGCTCACACGCACGCACGCTCACACACACGCTCACATGCACGCACGCACACAAACACACACGCACACAAACACACACACAAAGACAAAGACAAAGACAAAGATCCCCCATTTAGCCTCAACAGACTGTAGGGGCAAGTGCTGTTAGCGAGCACCTATGAAGGCCGGAATGGTACACAAGGGGGTGGGTGGCCAGCACCACGCCCGACCGCCTTTTTCTCCCCAGTGGCGATGTTTTACACACTGCACCAGGTACTCATTTTAGGCTGAGTCAACCTAGGGGAGGCCCGGGACCGGTTCAGATAATCATCACTGGTGTTGGCCATGAGCAGGAATCGAACTCGGGTCGCCAGGTTCGTAGCACAGCGCACACTCACACACACACACACGCACACGCCCGCGCACGCACACACTCACACACACTCAGAAATTGAACAAAAAAACAGAAAACAATCACACATAAGAAAAATCTAAAATACAAAATATTTAACAGATGAAACTATAGCAAGTAACAGCTAATTATATGTCTTTGACTATTATGTTGGTGTTGCATATTTCAGGCGTTTTTGCTTATAACTTTACAAAAAATAAACGGAACATAAAATCATTATTTAGAGTCTGTGATTATCTTTCAAACGAGTCCACACACAAGATAATCAGATGTATAGATCATTAGATAATCCACATGAAGCACAATGTTACATATGACCACCAGGAGATGGCGCCAAATACACGACACAGACTCAATGATGACTCAAATGACACAGAATGAAACTCATTCTGTGAAATCTCATGACTAAAATCATGTCTGCATGCTATGCAAACCTTTAGTCATTGTTGTGTTTGCATGTGTAATTAGTTCTTATGTACAATTATTATCTTTTATTTGTTTGGAGATGTTTTTGGACACATGATCAATTATATTTGTAATGTTGGAACTTTTGATCGCTTTGTCGTATCAACACACAATTATTCTCAGATACAGTCGACATGATTGAGAACAAAACAAAAGCAGTTTTTCAGAGCCACATTATTTACAGCCACAGATATATAATGACAAATCAGAAAAAAAGTATCATAATTTATATCATTAATAAATGTGAAAAGTTTTCTTCACAATGATGGTGAACAATCGACCCTCCTTGTTTTTGTCGAGTTATAAGCCTTTAATTGTGTGTGTCATTGAAACAGCAAATATTTAAGGGCTTAACAGGTTCAATATTACACCCTTTGGGAACATAAAATATCCTGAAAAACATTTTATTATTATTATTATTTAAATTACAGTAATCAATCGCAATGTCAATAATCTAGTGTTTTGCTTGTGCTACAGCACTGCATTATAATATCACTGACCTTGACATTAATTCCTCACACTTTTACAGTATAATCACATTTAACACTCCTGCATCATCAGCATGTGCTGCAGTTACAGATCATATATAAAACACATGCACTGCTGCATTAATGCAGATCAATTGACGTCTTTGTCTGCAGCAGCAGCAGGACAAAGAGAGTGTTGTGTTCAGCGCGCGCTCCCGCAGCACACACGCGCCCATAGCAACAGGTCTCCTGCCCCTAGCAACCGCCACCGCTATACTACAGCCATAAAGATCTCCAGGATGAACAGTGAATTGAACGGGTTCGAGCAAAATGAGCACAGATATAAACGATCCGATCGATTTGCGGTAATCGTATCGGATTATTGTGATGACATTTCAAATAAGCGGTGCAAACGGAAACGAGATATTTGAAGGATAATGACCGCGTGTACATCATAATGCATCGATGTGTCAGCAGTGATGTTTACCTGTGAGGAGAGCTCTCGCGCGCGCAGTGTCGCTGGGATTCTTCAGTCATGTGTTTGTCACGGAGCCGCTATTGTGTGACACACAGATGGTGCTGAGGCTGTACGCGCGTGACGTCACGAGCGCACGTGCGTGTGTGTGTGTGTGTGTGTTTGTGTCACGCGCCAGCTGCTTTAACTGACCACTATATCAGATTATCATCATTGTTCACTCAAATGTCAAATGACTTCAGTTAAAATGTCTCATACTGTATTACAATCCCTTAAATATATAATGCTGATTAAACATTGCTTTCTGGGCATCTATGTTATGCTATTATTATTTATATTTGTTTGATGATATTACAACTGAGAGTAGACCAGGCACTGTTGAAACACTGAAATTGTATTTTCTAATGCAAGTTTGAGCTTTTATTTTCAATATGCATATTCAAATGAGCATATTCTCTCTGTGTGGGGAATGTGAAGAACAGTCCATTATTGCATTATTAGAACATCTGATTTGGGGAGAAATATTTCATTTTCTTTCTCCTCTTTCATTGTGAATAAATCATTATTTCTGAATGACCGAGACAGAAAACTCGTTACTTGTTTCAATTATTGATTTGTCTTCAATTAATGTATTATGGGACAGATGATAGACAGACAGACAGACAGACAGACAGACAGACAGACAGATAGGATTTACATATCTGCATATTTTTTAAACTCTCACTCACTCTCTGTGTGTGTGTGTGTGTGTGTGTGTGTTTTTATTTGTGTGTTTTTGTATTTGTATGTGTGTGTGTCTATATGTGTGTGTGTGTGCATGTGTGTGTTTGTGTGTGTTTTTATTTGTGTGTGTGTGTGTGTGTGTGTGTGTTTTTGTATTTGTGTGTGTGTGTATTTGTGTGTGTTTGTGTGTATGTGTGTGCTTGTGTGTGTTTGTGTGTGTGTGTTTTTATTTGTGTGTGTGTGTTTGTGTGTGTGTGCATGTGTGTGTTTTTATTTGTGTGTGTGTGTATTTGTGTGCATGTGTGTGTTTTTATTTGTGTGTTTGTGTATTTGTGTGTGTTTTTATTTGTGTGTGTGTGTGTGTGTATTTGTGTGTGTTTGTGTGTATGTGTGTGTTTTTATTTGTGTGTGTGTCTGTGTGTTTGTGTATTTGTGTGTGTTTGTGTGTGTGTCTTTGTGTGTGTGTGTGTGTGTGTGTGTGTTTTATTTGTGTGTGTGTGTTTGTGTATTTGTGTGTGTGTGTATTTGTGTGTTTGTGTGTATGTGTGTTTTTATTTGTGTGTGTGTGCATGTGTGTGTTTTTATTTGTGTGTTTGTGTGTGTGTATTTGTATGT
>NC_068282.1:746626-756626 GCF_025860055.1 Xyrauchen texanus
CACACAAACACACACTCTCACACTCACACACACAAACACACACTCTCACACTCACACACACACACACTCACTCACACACTCACACACACAAACACACACTCACACACACAAACACACACTTATTCCTTATTAAACCTCATTCTTACATGACAGTGTCTTCTCAGCGCCTGTAGTATCATGCTCCTGCCTGCAGGTGGCGCCCGTGACTTAAACTAGCCATCAGAACGCCATTCAATTGGTCAAGAAGTTGTTACTAAAAGCTCTTAACCCGGATTTTTATATTATGTGAAGTTAAAATATGTAAATTACCATCCCAAAAAGATGCATGTTTTATTATACATGTTATTTTACTGCAAAATCCACATATACACATTCAATTGTAAGCATTAAGCATTTAAAAGGATAGGCCACCCAAAAATGAAGATTTTTAAAGGAATATTTCAGCTCTGTAGGTCCATACAATTGAAGCTCCAAAAAGCACATAAAGGCAGCATGTAATAAAACTCCAGTGGTTTAATCCATGACTTCTGAAGAGATATGATAGGTGTGGGTGAGAAACAGATCAATATTTAAGTCCTATTTGGCTATAAATCTCTACCAGCCTGAACAGTAGATGGCGATATGCATGAATAATGCAAATTGCCAAAGAGCAAAAGAAGAATGTGAAAGTGAAAGTGGAGATTGATAGTAAAAAAGGACTTAAATATTGATCTGGTTCTCACCCACACCAATCATAGTACTTCAGAACACTTGGATTAAACTATAGGAGTGGTGGTGGTGTTGTGGGCTAAAGCACAGAACTGGTAATCAGGAGGTTGCTGGTTCGATCCCCACAGTCACCACCATTGTGTCCTTGAGTAAGACACTTAACTCCAGGTTGCTCCGGGGGGGATTGTCCCTGTAATAAGTGCACTGTATAATACATTGGTACTCAGAAGGTTGCTGGTTTGATCCCCACAGTCACCACCATTGTGTCCTTGAGTAAGACACTTAACTCCAGGTTGCTCCGGGGATTGTCCCTGTAATAAGTGCTCTGTATAATACATTGGTACTCAGAAGGTTGCTGGTTTGAGCCCCACAGTCACCACCATTGTGTCCTTGAGTAAGACACTTAACTCCAGGTTGCTCGGGGATTGTCCCTGTAATAAGTGCTCTGTATAATACATTGGTACTCAGAAGGTTGCTGGTTCGATCCCCACAGTCACCACCATTGTGTCCTTGAGTAAGACACTTAACTCCAGGTTGCTCCGGGGATTGTCCCTGTAATAAGTGCTCTGTATAATACATTGGTACTCAGAAGGTTGCTGGTTTGATCCCCACAGTCACCGCCATTGTGTCCTTGAGTAAGACACTTAACTCCAGGTTGCTCCGGGGATTGTCCCTGTAATAAGTGCTCTGTATAATACATTGGTAATCAGAAGGTTGCTGGTTTGATCCCCACAGTCACCACCATTGTGTCCTTGAGTAAGACACTTAACTCCAGGTTGCTCCGGGGATTGTCCCTGTAATAAGTGCTCTGTATAATACATTGGTAATCAGAAGGTTGCTGGTTTGATCCCCACAGTCACCACCATTGTGTCCTTGAGTAAGACACTTAACTCCAGGTTGCTCCGGGGATTGTCCCTGTAATAAGTGCACTGTATAATACATTGGTACTCAGAAGGTTGCTGGTTTGATCCCCACAGTCACCACCATTGTGTCCTTGAGTAAGACACTTAACTCCAGGTTGCTCGGGGATTGTCCCTGTAATAAGTGCTCTGTATAATACATTGGTACTCAGAAGGTTGCTGGTTTGAGCCCCACAGTCACCACCATTGTGTCCTTGAGTAAGACACTTAACTCCAGGTTGCTCCGGGGGGATTGTCCCTGTAATAAGTGCTCTGTATAATACATTGGTACTCAGAAGGTTGCTGGTTCGATCCCCACAGTCACCACCATTGTGTCCTTGAGTAAGACACTTAACTCCAGGTTGCTCCGGGGATTGTCCCTGTAATAAGTGCTCTGTATAATACATTGGTACTCAGAAGGTTGCTGGTTTGATCCCCACAGTCACCGCCATTGTGTCCTTGAGTAAGACACTTAACTCCAGGTTGCTCCGGGGATTGTCCCTGTAATAAGTGCTCTGTATAATACATTGGTAATCAGAAGGTTGCTGGTTTGATCCCCACAGTCACCACCATTGTGTCCTTGAGTAAGACACTTAACTCCAGGTTGCTCCGGGGATTGTCCCTGTAATAAGTGCTCTGTATAATACATTGGTAATCAGAAGGTTGCTGGTTTGATCCCCACAGTCACCACCATTGTGTCCTTGAGTAAGGCACTTAACTCCAGGTTGCTCCGGGGATTGTCCCTGTAATAAGGGCTCTGTGAGTCACTTTGAATAAAAGCATCTGCCAATTGGATAAATGTAAATATGTAAGTCGATTTTTACATATGTTGTCTCCTATACAAGGAATAGAGCTATCTTTATTTCATGGTGTCTGCTGTCACTTCATATAAGGTGGGTAAGATGAGCCATCTGGGGTAAGTTGACCAATCGAATATTTGGAGTGATTCACTGAATAAAATTCCACAAAATATGTATTATCTGTCATTTCTATCATTCTGTAATCTATATAGTTATTGATTATAATTATTATTATTATATATTGCATAAATGATGGAATGATTTGGATCAGCCGCTTAGCAAATACCAAAAATAATCTTTATAGAGAAAATCACTCCCGTAGTTGCTCTTTTAATTGCAAACATTATAAACAGAATTGTTAGTTATTAGAACAAGTTTGCTTAAGTAAAAACAATTGGCTCATCTTACCCCACACTGTTCGGTTCATTTTACAGCATAATGACGATTTTGGAAAAAAGCACCTCGCTAAGTGCTTCAGGGCTAATAAAACATACTTTCTTCTTTTCCCATGATTCTCCTCTAAACAGCCAGATAGAAATGATGGATACTTTCTGTCACTTTTTTCCCAGAGACAAGCGGTGGTTCAACTTAACCACAGGCTCATCTTACCCCACTCTTCCATACACATACGCACCAGTGATTTCATGATGACTTGAAATTACAGCAGCTCTGTTCTGACACGTTCATATGCAGTTTGGTACGTCATGTACGTGCTGATGATCAGTATTTAGAGGTTTTATTTTGAAATATAATTTTTTTTATATGAGAGACTTTTATTTTGACGGGCGATCTTGTTTCTCGTAACAGTTCTCGAGTCAACAGTGCAATGAGTCGCTCGTAACAGTTCTCGAGTCAACAGTACAACGAGTCGCTCGTAACAGTTCTCGTGTCAACAGTGCAACGAGTCGCTCGTAACAGTTCTCGAGTCAACAGTGCAACGAGTCGCTCGTAACAGTTCTCGAGTCAACAGTGCAACGAGTCGCTCGTAACAGTTCTCGAGTCAACAGTGCAACGAGTCGCCGTAACAGTTCTCGAGTCAACAGTGCAACGAGTCGCTCGTAACAGTCCTCGAGTCAACAGTGCAACGAGTCGCTCGTAACAGTTCTCGAGTCAACAGTGCAACGAGTCGCTCGTAACAGTTCTCGAGTCAACAGTGCAACGAGTCGCTCGTAACAGTTCTCAAGTCAACAGTGCAACGAGTCGCTCGTAACAGTTCTCGAGTCAACAGTGCAACGAGTCGCTCGTAACAGTTCTCGAGTCAACAGTACGAAGAGTCGCTCGTAACAGTTCTCGAGTCAACAGTACAACGAGTCGCTCGGAACAGTTCTCGAGTCAACAGTACAAAGAGTCACTTGTAACAGTTCTCGAGTCAACAGTACAAAGAGTCACTTGTAACAGTTCTCAAGTCAACAGTACAATGAGTCGCTAGTAACAGTTATCGAGTCAACAGTGCAATGAGTCTCTCATAACAGTTCTCCAGTCAAAAGTGCAATGAGTCGCTTGTAACTGTCCTCGAGTCAACAGTGCGACGAGTTGCTCGTAACAGTTCTCGAGTCAACAGTACAATGAGTCGCTTGTAACTGTTCTCATGTCACCAGTGCTACGAGTTGCTCGTAACAGTTCTCGAGTCAGCAGTACAACGAGTCGCTTGTAACAGTTCTCGAGTCAACAGTACAACGAGTCGCTCATAACAGTTCTCGAGTCAACAGTACAATGAGTCGCTCGTAACAGTCCTCGAGTCAACAGTGCAACGAGTTGCTCGTAACAGTTCTTTAGTCAACAGTACAACGAGTCGCTCCTAACAGTTCTTGAGTCAACAGTACAACGAGTCGCTTGTAACAGTTCTCGAGTCAACAGTACAACGAGTCGCTCATAACAGTTCTCGAGTCAACAGTACAATGAGTCGCTTGTAACTGTTCTCATGTCACCAGTGCTACGAGTTGCTCGTAACAGTTCTCGAGTCAGCAGTACAATGAGTTGCTCGTAACAGTTCTCGAGTCAACAGTACAATGAGTCACTCGTAACAGTTCTCGAGTCAACAGTACAACGAGTCGCTCGTAACAGTTCTTGAGTCAACAGTACAATGAGTTGCTCGTAACAGTTCTCGAGTCAACAGTACAACGAGTCGCTCGTAACAGTTCTTGAGTCAACAGTACAATGAGTTGCTCGTAACAGTTCTCGAGTCAACAGTACAACGAGTCGCTCGTAACAGTTCTTCAGTCAACAGTACAATGAGTTGCTCGTAACAGTTCTCGAAGTCAACAGTACAACGAGTCGCTCGTAACAGTTCTTGAGTCAACAGTACAATGAGTCGCTCGTAACAGTTCTCGAGTCAACAGTACAACGAGTCGCTCGTAACAGTTCTTGAGTCAACAGTACAACGAGTCGCTCGTAACAGTTCTCGAGTCAACAGTACAAGGAGTCGCTTGTAACAGTTCTCGAGTCAACAGTACAAGGAGTCGCTTGTAACAGTTCTCGAGTCAACAGTACAACGAGTCGCTCGTAACAGTTCTCGAGTCAACAGTACAACGAGTCGCTCGTAACAGTTCTCGAGTCAGCAGTACAATGAGTCGCTCGTAACAGTTCTTGAGTCAACAGTACAACGAGTCGCTCGTAACAGTTCTCGAGTCAACAGTACAACGAGTCGCTCGTAACAGTTCTCGAGTCAACAGTACAACGAGTCGCTCGTAACAGTTCTCGAGTCAGCAGTACAACGAGTCGCTCGTAACAGTTCTTGAGTCAACAGTACAACGAGTCGCTCGTAAGAGTTCTCGAGTCAACAGTACAACGATTTGCTCGTAACAGTTCTTGAGTCAACAGTACAACGAGTCGCTCGTAAGAGTTCTTGAGTCAACAGTACAACGAGTCGCTCGTAACAGTTCTCGAGTCAACAGTACAACGAGTCGCTCGTAACAGTTCTCGAGTCAACAGTACAACGATTTGCTCGTAACAGTTCTCGAGTCAGCAGTACAATGAGTTGCTCGTAACAGTTCTTGAGTCAACAGTACAACGAGTCGCTCGTAACAGTTCTCGAGTCAACAGTACAACGAGTTGCTCGTAACAGTTCTCGAGTCAACAGTACAACGAGTTGCTCGTAACAGTTCTCGAGTCAGCAGTACAATGAGTCGCTCGTAACAGTTCTCATGTCAACAGTACAACGAATCGCATGTAACAGTTAACCCCGGGTTCTCGGCACCACTGTGAACTGGTTTGGTTGGGGTGATGGAGGAGTCAGGAGACAATGAGGCAGGTTCAAGGTTAGTACTTTTAATTTGCACTTCTTTTCACACACGACGGTAACCGTCGTTACAATTATATTTGTATCTCAGTACAGGGCACAGGTTGCCACTCTGGCTGTCGTGCTTGACGGACACACTCTCTCTCTCGCTCTCGATATTTGGCGTCCCTTATATGTCTCTCTCCATATCACTATAACAAGACACAGGTGTTAGAGGTAATTACAAACCAGGTGACAAGCCTTACCGCTCTCTCTCCCGCAGACCGACATATGACCACGCCCCCCATGCCACACATCTATACGAGAGTAAATTATTACAGCTGGAGTGAAATTGAGAAGCAGCAAAAAAGTGATCCCATGATTAGTCACATTTACAGTACTGTGTCCAAGAAACAAAGACCAAGTCACGCTGAACAACGTAATATGATTTCCAGAGAGTTTAATCGTCTCAAGCTGCATCAAGGAGTTTTGTTCAGATGCATCTTTGATCATAGAGATTTGGCAGATGTTCCTGAACCAATATAGAGGAAAGCTTATGAAAGTAAATTCAAACAGAGAGGACATTTTGGAGAGAGGAGCACTTGACACTCATGAGACAGAGCTGCTTTAGGCCAAAAATATCCAAAGATGTTCAGATCTGGGTTGGACAGTGTAAAAGATGTATACTTGCAAAAGACGTGTTTCCCAGAATTCCCAGAATGTCACCGCTCCATTGGAAGTCCTTGCCATGGACTACACACAGCTTGAAATGTCCTCACCGATATGTTTACAAGATTCATGGTTGCTGTTCCAACTAAGAAGCAGACTGTGAGTACCACTGCAAAAGCTCCCATCAAACATTGGTTTGTTTATTATGGGTGCCCAATCCATTTGTCCCCTCACGACATTGGGGCGTTCAAGCGAAAACCCGTTTTGTTTATCTAAAAACAGCGATAGTGACAACAGAACACAACACAACTGCAAACAAAACAGAGAACAGTAGTCCAAGAATTGATGCATTTCTATGCCCAGCCTTTTTTTTCTCTTGGAAATCTCTGAAATCAAACAGGAACATAGAGGATCTACAGGACGCCACAGTCACACCGTGTCCTAACCTGGCGCAAACGACACACGATAAAAGGGATATTTACTGTGATAATCAGAGTTTTTGTTCTAACCAGCAGTGACGAGTGCCGGAACATTCTATCGATCGCTTGTTTACTATTTTCGGCATCACGTGGGTAACTCGGTCCACTGTGAATTGACACCAGTCCAAAACTTTCAAAAATAAGGCTGGGCATAGAAATGCATCAATTCTTCGTCTACAAACTCTTCAGACATGTTTAGTAAGTTCTGTTCTGTGTTTTGTGCAGTTGTGTTGTGTTCTGTTGTCACTATCACTGTTTTTAGATAAACAGAACGAGTTTCGCTTGAACGCCACCATGTCGTGAGGGGTCTGTGTGAACTGTTGCTCTCGTGTCCTATCATGAACACACACAGGAGATCAACAGTGAACATTTACACTAAATAATACATCAGATTTCAGTTTCTCATCAAATCTTATCGTAGCATAACAATCATGAGCTCATGAATAATTAATTTGACTTCTGAGTGATACTTTTGTGTTCTTTTGAAGCTTGAAGAGGTGTCACCATAAACTGCCATTGTATGACATCACTGAGCACAACATTTATCACAATTTCTCCCTTTGTGTGAAGAAATAGAAAGTCATAATGAGTTAGAACAACACAGCGGTGAGAAAACAATGACTGAATGTTCATTTTTGGGTGAACTATCCCTTTAACATGTCCATGCTAAAACTGTCAATATCAAATGGTTCCCATTTATCATATTCAGCAGTGAGCAATTGTTCAGTTCTTGCTCTGCAGTCGGATTTGACTCTGTTCTGCTGTTTTATTCATAAGAGGTTATCGCTGGCGGGTCTGATTTTACAGAAAAAACAGCAACATTTAAAACAAGCTCAGAGTTGCATGACAGACAGAAAGTGAGAGTCTCTCTGTGGAGTTCAGCGCATCTGTTGGAGAAGCTCTTAAAAACAAGCTGCTCGTCTTTATTCATATTCCCATTACACTTCTACATCTACAGCCTTATATAGGAAACTTGATCAGACATGTCATATGTACATACAAATCATGTCAATTGGACAAATAATCTGTACCAATATACTGCCTTAGTCAAGTGTAAATATTCAGTCTGAGTGCTGATCAGAAAAGTCCTGACAGTCATAAAGAAGGAAGAAAGATGGGGAAGTTTTGAGGTTTAGACAGAACTGTATTTACTGCATCAGTATAACACACGCATGTACATTACACGATTGCAATCCATACGCCTTTAATTGAAATGTCATGGATTGTCCGGAGAGTTCTTAAGCAGCAGTACTGACGTGATTTAAGACCTGCTGACATGCCTAATGTCTCAAAGGGACGCTTTGATGAAATGCACATTTGGACCCTCTTGAGGATGTTCAGTCTGTAGAGCAAATCAGTGTAAGAAACTGTAAGAAAAGCAGATAAGATGAAGCATTACAGCAGTATGGATGCAGAAGGACCAAAGCCTGCAGAATGTCCAACATTGAAAAAATGCCAAAAGTCTTGACTAGGTCAAATGTGTTTCAATAGTATGGGGAGTTCCTGCACCATTCTTGAGTTCCTGCACCGTTCTTGAGTTCCTGCACCATTTCTAGAGTTCCTGCGCCGTTCTTGAGTTCCTGCGCCGTTCTTGAGTTTCTGCGCCGTTCTTGAGTTCCTGCACCGTTTCTAGAGTTCCTGCTCCGCTCTTGAGTTTCTGCGCCGTTCTTGAGTTCCTGCACCGTTTCTAGAGTTCCTGCTCCGCGCTTGAGTTTCTGCGCCGTTCTTGAGTTCCTGCACCGTTTCTAGAGTTCCTGCTCCGCTCTTGAGTTTCTGCGCCATTCTTGAGTTCCTGCACCATTTCTATAGTTCCTGCTCCGTTCTTGAGTTCCTGCGCCGTTCTTGAGTTCCTGCACCGTTTCTGCGCCGTTCTTGAGTTTCTGCACCGTTCTTGAGTTTCTGCACCGTTCTTGAGTTTCTGCGCCGTTCTCGAGTTCCTGCACCATTCTTGAATTCCTGCAACGTTCTAGAGTTCCTGCACCATTTCTAGAGTTCCTGCTCCGCTCTTGAGTTTCTGCGCCGTTCTTGAGTTCCTGCACCGTTTCTGCGCCGTTCTTGAGTTCCTGCGGCGTTCTTGAGTTCCTGCGCCGTTCTTGAGTTTCTGTGCTGTTCTTGAGTTCCTGCACCGTTCTTGAGTTCCTGCGCCGTTCTTGAGTTCCTGCGCCGTTCTTTAGTTTCTGCGCTGTTCTTGAGTTCCTGCTCCGTTCTTGAGTTTCTGCACCATTTCTGAGCCATTCTTGAGTTCCTGCACTGTTCTTGAGTTTCTGCACCATTTCTGCGCCGTTCTTGAGTTCCTGCACCGTTTCTGCACCGTTCTTGAGTTCCTGCGCCGTTCTTGAGTTCCTGCACCGTTTCTGCACCGTTCTTGAGTTTCTGCACCGTTCTTGAGTTCCTGCGCCGTTCTTGAGTTCCTGCAACGTTCTTGAGTTCCTGCACCATTTCTAGATTTCCTGCTCCGCTCTTGAGTTTCTGCGCCGTTCTTGAATTCCTGCACCGTTTCTGCGCCGTTCTTGAGTTCCTGCGCCATTCTTGAGTTCCTGCGCCGTTCTTGAGTTCCTGCACTGTTCTTGAGTTCCTGCACCGTTCTTGAGTTTCTGCGGCGTTCTTGAGTTTCTGCTGCGTTCTTGAGTTTCTGCGCTGTTCTTGAGTTCCTGCTCCGTTCTTGAGTTTCTGTGCCGTTCTTGAGTTTCTGCGCCGTTCTTGAGTTCCTGCACCGTTCTTGAGTTCCTGCGCAGTTCTTGAATTCCTGCACCGTTCTTGAGTTCCTGCAACGTTCTTGAGTTCCTGCACCATTTCTAGAGTTCCTGCTCCGCTCTTGAGTTTCTGCGCCGTTCTTGAATTCCTGCACCGTTTCTGCGCCGCTCTTGAGTTTCTGCGCCGTTCTTGAGTTCCTGCGCCATTCTTGAGTTCCTGCACCGTTCTTGAGTTCCTGCACCGTTCTTGAGTTCCTGCACCGTTCTTGAGTTTCTGCGGCGTTCTTGAGTTTCTGTGCCGTTCTTGAGTTTCTGCGCCGTTCTTGAGTTCCTGCGCCATTCTTGAGTTCCTGCACCGTTCTTGAGTTCCTGCTCAGTTCTTGAGTTTCTGTGCCGTTCTTGAGTTTCTGCGCCGTTCTTGAGTTCCTGCACCGTTCTTGAGTTCCTGCGCCGTTCTTGAGTTCCTGCACCATTCTTGAGTTCCTGCAACGTTCTTGAGTTCCTGCACCATTTCTAGAGTTCCTGCTCCGCTCTT
>NC_068282.1:761626-774126 GCF_025860055.1 Xyrauchen texanus
CCCGGAAGGTGCGTGCCTCGCTTTGTGTACAGCAAGTTTTTTTCCACCACAGTGAAAAGGGTTTTGAAAGTCTAAACGCCAACAAACATGGATTGAGGCGGAATATTTCAGTTAGATAAAAACATGTTGTGAATTTTGGAAATTATTACATCTATCCTTTTTCAAAACATGTTGACTTTTGGACTTTACAACGCTCTGGATTTATTGGAAATTGGAAACAATCCTATGCAGCCACCACTGGAATCAAAATCCATGAATAAATGAATCTGTTATATTAATAATAAACACCAGGACACGAAATTTTAATTCTAATGAATGTGAAAATGTATTAGTTCATCGACAACCACAGAACTTGCTATTGTAGCTGATTGATACAAATTTGATTATTTATATTAAATTATTCTCCTAAAATGGGGGCCCCTTTTTTGTTCAAGTGAGCCCACTTTTAGGAGAATTCGTTCATAATGATTTTACAGCATAATATTTTCATTATAGTTTTACAGCATGATATTTTTGCTCACAGTAAAACAAATATTGCTTTCTAAATCAGTTTTCCCACAGTTTAGCTGAATGTTCATATTCTTTATTAACTGTTTTGGCCATTTTGGGTTTGGCCTATATGTGATTCATACATGTCTAAGGTTTTTACTATGCATTGAAATACACATTGGTGATGTTTTTATAAGCTATTGCATTGATTTGTTTTTATTTTACAAAGAAAATAATAGAATATAAATAATCAAATTTGTATCAATCAGCTACAATAGCAAGTTCTGTGGTTGTCGATGAACTAATACATTTTCACATTCATTAGAATTAAAATTTCGTGTCCTGGTGTTTATTATTAATATAACAGATTCATTTATTCATGGATTTTGATTCCAGTGAAAAAACTTGCTGTACACAAAGCTGAGGCACGCACCTTCCTCCGGGCAGTCTAGCAGCTAATATATAATATATATAGGCCTATGTTTGTGTATAGTCTAGCACTATTATATATTACAAAAAAGATCGTATTATGTAGGACTATCTCATGTCAGCTTGGCATCCATTTGATCCATATTATTCTATTTTATTCAATACATTTTTAGGGTGATGACGATATAAAATATGACGACAGACATTAGAAGCTTCATTCTAAAACCTCAATAGAAGTTTCGAATGTAAATATGACATGACATTTGGTACAGTCTAACGGTCAGAATGACCACTATGGCCATTCTAGTAGGCTAGTTATATAATTCGGTAGTTCTCGTGTTAAATGCAAGTACAAGTACAAGTCTATTGCTTGATTAGTGTCCTTTGGCAGATCAAAGCGTGTCTCAGCCATGACAGTATTACAAATGTCATAGACAGTAATGTCTTTGTATTGAAGGCCAAGTTTAAAATATAGCTCTATAAATTCATGCGCATCCATGCTCTCAGTATCTTTGAGTAAATGAATGATGGCAATGACGCTAATCGGAAAGAGCTATACACACACCGAAACTGTAACGCTGCGGCGACGCGAGTATCTCGCAGCGACGCTGAGAGTTTCGTGCGACGCTGAAGTATCTCGTGCGCGACGCTGAGTAGCTTCGTGGCGACGCGAAGTTTCTCGTGCGCGACGCGATAGTTTCTCGTGCGACGCTGAAAGTATCTCGGCGCGACGCCATAGTTTCTCGTGCGCGACGCTGAAGTATCTCGTGCGACGCGAAGTATCTCGTGCGACGCTGAAGTTTCGTCGCGACGCTGAAAGTTTCTCGTGCGACGCGAAATTCTCTTAGATTTTTTTTTTGCACAGGTCACTTCGGGGGCTCCGTAGACACCCACCAAAAATTAAAGTGACAATTTTAATGGGGCATGAAATGTTACTTCTTACAAATTCTGGTGGTGAATATACAGTGAATTCAGAAAGTATTCAGACCCTTTAAAAATAAACAAAAACTGAAATATCACATTGACAAAAGTATTCAGACCATTAACTCAGTACTTAGTTGAAGCACCTTTGGCAGCGATTACAGCCTCAAGTGTTTTTGGGTATGATGCGACATGCTATGCACACCTGGATTTGGGGATTTTCTGTCATTCTTCTCTGCAGATCCTCTCCAGCTCTGTCAGGTTGGATGGGGACTGTTGGTGCACAGTCATTTTCAGGTCTCTCCAGAGATGTTCGATTGGGTTCATGTCCGGGCTCTGACTGGGCCACTCAAGGACATTCACAGAGTCGCTGTCCTTTTCTGCATATCGTGGCACCGTCTTGTGGTGCGTTCTGCATAACGTGGCGGCTAATTTTAGCTTATCACTGCCCATTCGTCCATTTCGTGGCCTATCCACCAGCCTCCTCGTTTCTCCCGATGGCCAGGCCGCCCCTGATTGGCCCCAAAGTGCGTCGGCCCACATGAACAATGCCCGGTATGCCAGATTACCAGTCCAGCCCTGCCTTTGGCCCAGTCTGAGGTCCTGAGTGCTCTGGACCAGGTGTTCATTAAGGATCTCTCTGTATTCTGCTGCATTCATATTTCCTTCATCCCTGACCAGTCCCCAAGTCCAAGCTATTGTGCAGGTGATGAGCGGTGCCTGGTGTCCTCCAGACATGATGCTTGGAATTGGGGCACACAGTTCAATCTTCATTTCATCAGACCAGAACATCTTGTTTCTCACATTCTAAGAGTCCTTTAGGTGCTTTTTTATGTGTCGTGCACTAAGGAGAAGCTTCCGTCTGGCCACTCTTTCATAAAGCCCAGATCGGTGGAGAGTTGCAGGGATGGTCGTCCTTCTGCAAGTATCTCCCATCTCCACACATGATCTCTGGAGCTCAACAAGAGTGACCATCGGGTTCTTGATCACCTCTCTTGTCAAGGCCCTTCTCCCCTGATTGCTCAGTTTGGCCAGGCGGACAGCTCTAGGAAGAGTCCTGGTTGCTCCAAACTTCCATTTAAGAATTATGGAGGCCACTATGCTCTTGGGAACCTTCAGTGCATGCAAAAACATTTTATTGTCTTCCCCAGATCTGTCCCTCGACACAGTCCTGTATCTGAGCTCTGCAAGCAGTTCCTTTGACCTCATGGCTTGGTTTTTGCTCTGATATGCATTGACAGCTATAAGACCTTATCTAGAGTTGAAGTCAGAAGTTTACATACACCTCAGCCAAATACATTTAAACTCAGTTTAAGGTCAAGGTTTTGTGATGGCCACTCCAATATCTTGACTTTGTTGCCCTTAAGCCATTTTGACACAACTTTGGAGGTGTGCTTGGGGTCATTGTCCATTTGGAAGACCCATTTGCAACCAAGCTTTAACTTCCTGTCTGATGTCTTGAGATTTTGCTTCAATATATCCACATACTTCTCCTTCATCATGATGTCATCTATTTAGTGAAGTGCACCCGTCCCTCCTGCAGCAAACACCCCCACAACATGATGCTGCACCCCCATGCTTCACGGTTGGGATGCTGTTCTTCACCCTTTTTCCTCCAAACATAACGATGGTCATTATGGACAAACAGTTCAATATGTGTTTCATCAGATCAGAGGACATTTCTCCAGTCAGATCTTTGTCCCCATGTGCACTTGCAAACTGTAGTCTGGCTTTATTATGGTGGTTTTGGAGCAGCGGCTTCTTCCTTGCTGAGCCCTTTCAGGTGATGTCCATGTAGGACTGGTTTTGCTGTGGATCTAGATACTCGTCCACCTGTTTCCTCCAGCATCTTCACAAGGTCCTTTGCTGTTGTTCTGGGATTGATTTGCACTTTTCACACAAACTACGTTCATCTCTAGGAGACAGAATGTGTCTCCTTCCTGAGCGGTGTGATGACTGTGTGGTCACATGGTGTTTATACTGGCGTACTATTGTTTGTTCAGATGCACGTGGCACCTTCAGTTGTTTGGAAATTGCTCCCAAAGATGAATCAGACTTGTGGAGGTCCACAATTGTTTTTGTGAGGTCTTGACTGATTTCTTTTGATTTTCCCATGATGCCAATCAAAGAGGCACTGAGTTTGAAGGTAGGACTTAAAATACATCCACAGGTGCACCTCCAATTCAGTACACCTCCTATCAGAAGCTAATTGGCTAATTGTCTAAAGGCTTGACATCATTTTCTAGAATTTTCCAAGCTACTTAAAGACACAGTTAACTTAGTGTATGTAAACTTCTGACCCACTGGAATTGTGTTGTAGTCAATTAAAAGTGACACAATCGGTCTGTAAACCGACTCGTGTCATGCCCAAAGTAGATGTCCTAAACGACTCGCCAAAACTATAGTTTGCTAATGTGAAATCTGTGGAGTGGTTAAAAAAGGAGTTTTAATGACTTCAATGTAAGTGTATGTAAACTGTGACTTCAACTGTACGTAGACAAGTGTGTGCCTTATCAAATCATGTCCAATCAAAGCGTAGAAACATCTCAAAGATGATCCAGAGAAGTGGGATGCACCTGAGCTAAATTTCAAGTGTCATAGCAAAGGGTCTGAATACTTATTCCAATGTGATATTTCAGTTTTTTTTCAATAACCTGTATTTTGCTTTGTCATTATGGGTTATGGAGTGTAGATTGATGTGAAAAAAAAATAATTTAAAGCATTTTTGCATAAGGCTGCAACGTAACAAAATGTGAAATAAATAAATAAAGGGGTCTGAATAATTTCTAAATGCAATGTATATGCATGTGTGTAGGTGGCGGCAGCATGTAGCAGTGTTTTATTGTTTACATTTGGTTTAAAAACCTTGGCAGGTTCCATGCTGACTTACCCCATAAACAAAATGTGTGTGTTCAGCAATATCTTTTGGGCAACAACAGTGGGAATATTACATTGCTTTGTAGCCAAGACATTAATGTATGGTTATACAGAAATTATGTTCAATAATAAACATATCCTAATGTCAGTGGAGTGAAAAGTGTGACTAGTCCCGGTCTCCCCTATATATCGGGATTATACAACAGCATACAATAAAATATGATTTGTCATGATGGGGATTCAAACCCAGAATCTTTGAAACTATAGATCAGTGTTTTAACACACCGAGCCACTCAGTTGGCATGTCAGGTTGATGGCAAAGAGACATCGTAAGGCTAGAGTCAGCACACAAGTGTGGATTATCTTTTGAACTATAGTTGGCGCTGTCTCAATACTGCTCAGGTATCCTCAGGACATGATGGAGATGCCGAAGCAGGAACCCGATGGAGTGCGTACTCCAGGTAGGGAAGGAGGTGTTGCCCCAAGTGAAGGAGTTCAAGTATCTCGGGGTCTTGTTCACGAGTGAGGGGACAATGGAGCGGGAGGTTGGCCGGAGAATCGGGGCAGCGGGGGCGGTATTGCACTCGCTCTATCGCACCGTTGTCATGAAAAGAGAGCCGGAAGGCAAAGCTCTCGATCCACCGGTCAATTTATGTTCCTACCCTCACCTATGGTCATGAAGGCTGGGTCATGACCGAAAGAAGTAGGTCGCGAGTACAAGCGGCCGAAATGGGCTTCCTCAGAAGGGTGGCGGGCTTCTCCCTTAGAGATAGGGTGAGGAGCTCAGTCATCCGTGAGGAGCTCGGAGTAGAGCCGCTGCTCCTTTGCGTCGAAAGGAGTCAGTTGAGGTGGTTTGGGCATCTGGTAAGGATGCCCCCTGGCCGCCTCCCTAGGGAGGTGTTTCAGGCACGTCCAGCTGGGAGGAGGCCTCGGGGAAGACCCAGGATTAGGTGGAGAAATTACATCCCCACACTGGCCTGGGAACGCCTCGGAGTCCCCCAGTCAGAGCTGGTTAATGTGGCTTGGGATAGGGAGGTTTGGGGCCCCCTGCTGGAGCAGCTGCCCCCGTGACCCGACTTCGGATAAGCGGTTAGCCCTAACCTAACCCTAACCTAACCCTAACCCCTAACCCTAACATTTATGCATAAAATATGTTAACAGAAGCATCAGATTATTCAAAACATTTTTCCCCCTCAATTATAAAACCACATTTGACAATATTTAATTATTTAAATATAATATTTATATATTATTTTTTTTTATATTTTTCAGAACTTGCAAATAAACAAAAAGTATAACAGATATATACAAATATTTTATTTAATTAAAGTGTATATACATCCTTACAAAAGTCTGCACCAAATTACAATGACAAAACAAATGTTGAACTATTTCATTTGACACATATTTGAAGTAACAAGGTTAAATCTTCGTTTGCTGGATATACGTCACTGATCATTTTAAAGTGCCCCTCTTTGCATTAGAAGCAACGACAGCTGTCAATCTCAGAGGTGCACATTAAAAGAGATGCGCGGTATTTCCTGTAGACTGTGGACGCATGTGTGCTGCTGTCTGGCCCCGCCCGGGAGGAGTGACTCTGACTCCGGACTCAAGCTCGAGCTCTTCAGCGCCCTGCAGTTCATGCAGCACCGGGAGCGCGACACACATCACCGCACGTGCACGCGAATCACATTTGGAACATAACGGCGGCAAGAGCGCGGTAAGTACACATATACACGTCATTATGGATTGTGAGGTTTGATCTCCGTTTCCCCGAGAATTTATACAGAAACTGTTGGGGGAGAACACAGCAGCGGGTGGTTTTTTCTCTCATCGGCGCCTGTCGGAGTCAGACACGGAGGGGAGGAAGGAGGAGGTGCTTTATGGAGTTACACTTGTGCCACAATTCTGCGCGCGCAACATTATATTTAGAGCGCACAAAACATGTTCTGCGTGGGCAAGATGATATTTCTAGCATGTAACAATGTATTTTGCACGCCGAGAAGGTAGGAGGAGAGAGTAAAATGTAAGAATTCAATATAAGAGTAAATTCACATTCAAATAATAACTTTTTTAAATTGACTTTTGTTTGCTCAAAATGAATTTATCATTGCTAAAAGATACATCGCTTTACAAAATTAAGTTAAAGCGTGTGCTAAAAATATCATCTTGAGTGTGCAGAACATTTTTGTGCACTCAAAATATCATTTTGCATGTGTAAAATAACTTTACATGCACTCAAAATATCATTTTGCACGTGTAAAATAACTTTTTGTGCGCTCAAAATATCATCTTGCACATGTAAAATAACTTTATGTGCGCTCAAAATATCATTTTGCACATGTAAAATAACTTTATGTGCGCTCAAAATATCATTTTGCACGTGTAAAATAACTTTATTTGGCTCAAAATATCATTTTGCACATGTAAAATAACCTTATATGCGCTCAAAATATCATTTTGCACATGTAAAATAACTTTATGTGCGCTCAAAATATCATTTTGCACATGTAAAATAACTTTATGTGCGCTCAAAATATCATTTTGCACGTGTAAAATAACTTTATTTGGCTCAAAATATCATTTTGCACATGTAAAATAACTTTATTTGGCTCAAAATATCATTTTGCACATGTAAAATAACTTTATGTGCGCTCAAAATATCATTTTGCATGTGTAAAATAACTTTATGTGCGCTCAAAATATCATTTTGCACATGTAAAATAACTTTGTGTGCTCAAAATATCATTTTGCATGTGTAAAATAACTTTATATGCGCTCAAAATATAATTTTGCACATGTAAAATAACTTTATTTGGCTCAAAATATAATTTTGCATGTGTAAAATAACTTTATATGCGCTCAAAATATCATTTTGCACGTGTAAAATAACTTTATATGCGCTCAAAATATCATTTTGCACATGTAAAATAACTTTATGTGCGCTCAAAATATCATTTTGCATGTGTAAAATAACTTTATGTGCGCTCAAAATATCATTTTGCACATGTAAAATAACTTTATATGTGCTCAAAATATAATTTTGCACATGTAAAATAACTTTATTTGGCTCAAAATATCATTTTGTATGTGTAAAATAACTTTATATGCGCTCAAAATATCATTTTGCACGTGTAAAATAATTTTATTTGGCTCAATTTAATTTTGCACATGTAAAATAATTTTATTTGGCTCAAAATATAATTTTGCATGTGTAAAATAACTTCATGTGCGCTCAAAATATCATCTTGTGCGTGCAGAATTGTGGCACGTATGTAACTCCATAGTTCTTCAGCAACTTTCTGATCGTGTGTGCTCGTTAAAACGGCCCGTTTTGCCCGTGTTGAGCTGCTAATGCGACATTTCAAGACACGCGCTGCGGTTTGAGTTTGTGTTGAAACAGTTTCTGCACGTGTTTCATTGAATGTTTGTTCAAGCTCAGTCAGGACGATGTTGTCTCTGTATGTGTACTGATCAATGATAAATGTGTGTATATATGAGTATGAATGTGTGTTTATATCAGCGCGTGAGTCTGTAATGCGCAGCCGCAATTTCTCCTCACGCGAGTCAGACAAAACAAAGGACGATACGGTAATTATCGGCACTTAAGTATATTTTTTAAGTGCATTTAACATAAGAAGGTTGTTGCTAATGTTGTAATGTTTCTGAGGTTTGATTCTGTGTGGTTTGTACGCAACTACATCGATTTAAAAGCACTTAACAACTGTCTAAACTTCATCAGTTGTCCTGTAAAAAAGCTTTAGAAAGTTATAAAAGTAGAGTTTCCATTTTTCAACAACCCTTAAAAGTATTGAAGGTGTACGATTGTGGAGAACCTTGACATTCTTTGATATGTTACTGATGATTCGCATATTCTTGCGCCAAGTTATTTAAAATGAGAGTTGTAGGTTTCCATCCAAAATGTTTGGCATTTTTAAAAATGTGTTGAGTTGTTGCACGTTTCCATCCACTTAGTAAAGCGCATGATCACGATGGAGCCGCTGAATGACCTCTCCCTTTGCCAGAGTGGAGCAAATATTTAATTTGATTCATTTTAATGCATCCACGAGACGCCGCAGAACAAGTGCAATATCTGACATGGGCTGAAATATCTGTGATGCCCACACACCGCCAGTCTCCGCATACCTGGCAGCGCCCGCTCTCAAACCGGTTCTGGCGGATTGTGAGGACCCACTTCATCGACCAGCTGTGGGTTAAACACTTCCGAATGCGGGCCTGGGTATCTCAGCGTGGCGAGTTGTGTGTGGATGCCGCAGAGAATAGCGTGACGCCTCCACACGCACTTCGTCTCCATGGTAACGCACTCAACGAGTCACGTGATGAGATGCGCGGATTGACGGTCTCCAAAGCGGAGGCAACTGAGATTCGTCCTCCACCACCCGGATTGAGGCGAGACACTACGCCACCACGAGGACTCCGAGTGCTTTGGGAATTGGGCGTTCCAGATTGGGGATTAAAGGGGAGAACCACCCAAAAAAACACCCAAATGACAACATTTACATTTATGCATTTGGCAGATGCTTTTATCCAAAGCGACTTACAGAGCACTTATTACAGGGACAATCCCCCCGGAGCAACCTGGAGTTAAGTGTCTTACTCAAGGACACAATGGTGGTGACTGTGGGCATCAAACCAGCAACCTTCTGATTACCAATGTATTATACAGAGCACTTATTACAGGGACAATCCCCCCGGAGCAACCTGGAGTTAAGTGTCTTACTCAAGGACACAATGGTGGTGACTGTGGGGATCAAACCAGCAACCTTCTGATTACCAATGTATTATACAGTGCACTTATTACAGGGACAATCCCCCCGGAGCAACCTGGAGTTAAGTGTCTTACTCAAGGACACAATGGTGGTGACTGTGGGCATCAAACCAGCAACCTTCTGATTACCAATGTATTATACAGGTAGCTCTTAGCCTACTACGGTGACCAACACTCACCGGAGCCAACTCTGAGACGTTAAGTGTCTATGTTCAAGGACACATTGGTGGTGACTGTGGGGATCGAACCAGCAACCTCCTGATTACCAGTTAGGTGCTTTAGCCACTACGTCACCGTTAAGGTTAATTGGCCAAGCGAAAACGGTTAGCGACTGATGCCGACTATCACAAAATGGCCAAATAACGTCCGATTAACCGGCCCGAGCTCCGTTTCCCAAAAGCATCACAAGTCGAAGTTGATTGTAGAAATCATTGGCACCAATAGTCTGAAAGCGATGCTTTTGGGCTGATAAACCGCTCAATCACTAAGTGGCACATTTAATAATTTCTTGACTTGATGATGTGAACCGGTGCACTTTAAATGCTTGGTGAAGTATTCTGTGATGTGTGTGTGTGTGGATGCGTGTGTGTGTGTGTGTGTGTGTGTGTGTTGTTTGGAGATGCATCCTTACACCCGTTCGCTTCGTCATGAAGAGTTCTGTTCTGCCTGTCTGATCCGTTTGCAGATGTTCCGTCATGCCGTGTCTACCTGCGGCGCTGTCGTGCACGCTTGAACTCACACTGTCAGCCATCAGCTCATACACATTTCATCCCAATTCATTCTGCTGCAGAAATAACCCCATTTCAACTGATGTTTGTTTGTCACTCCGTTATTAATGTGCTTTATGTAAATATCCAGTGATACCTCTGATGTTCTTAAGGGGGTGTGTGTGTGTGTGTGTGTGTGTGTGTGTGTGTGTGCGTGTATGTGTGTGTGTGGATGGATGAGTGTGTGTGTGTGGATGTGTGGATGTGTGTGTGTGTGTGTGTGCGTGTATGTGTGTGTGTGGATGGATGAGTGTGTGTGTGTGTGTGTGTGTGTGTGTGTGTGTGTGTGTGTGGATGTGTGTGTGTGTGTGTGTGTGTGTGTGTGTGTGGATGGATGGATGAGTGTGAGTGTGTGTGTGTGTGTGTGTGTGTGTGGATGGATGGATGAGTGTGAGTGTGTGTGTGTGTGTGTGTGTGTGGATGAGTGTGTGTGTGTGTGTGTGTGTGATGAGTGTGTGTGTGTGTGTGTGTGTGTGTGTGTGTGTGTGTGTGTGTGTGGATGGATGGATGGATGGATGGATGAGTGTGTGTGTGTGTGTGTGTGTGTGTGTGTGTGTGTGTGTGTGGATGAGTGTGTGTGTGTGTGTGTGGATGAGTGTGTGTGTGTGTGTGGATGAGTGTGTGTGTGTGTGTGTGTGGATGAGTTTGTCCTGTTGAATAATTCCATAAGCATAAATCGGTTTCTCATGTAATATTAACCGCAGAAGTACTGAAGGAAGTCGTGCATTTATCATTAATATTCTCTGCCCATGGTGAATGACATCAAAAGCTGTTTTATGAGCTGTGTGGACGTCTGGGGTTTCTCACAAACACCTGCTGCTGTAAAATCCATAAGAAGCGTTCACTCGTGGTGCTGTTAAGTTTAAAAGTGACTCGAGGATAGAGTGCTTCTGTTATCTGGGGACAGACCTGTTTACATCCAGGCTTAAAGCTTAATCGTGGGTTGATCAGATTAGGACACGTGTGTGTGTGTGTGTGTGTCTACACTGTTGCAGCACTTGCCATGATTTTGCAGTCTGAGACACTTTTTTGGGGGGAAGTCCACGATATTGCTTCCTTTGTAGTAATTATTTGCTCAGAGGTAAACAGAAGTTTGAAACAGCCGAGCAACGGCATACTGTTTACAATCATTCAGACACCACCCACACCCCTGGGGGCGTTATTTTGGAGGGGCATTTAAATACGTGGCAACAGGGGGCCTGGATAGCTCTGTGGTAAAGACGCGGACTATCACACCTGGAGTCGTGAGTTTGAATCCAGGGCGGGCTGAGTGACTCCAGTCAGGTCTCCTTAGCAACCAAATTGGCCCGGTTGCTAGGGAGGGTAGAGTCACATGGGGTAACCTCCTCGTGGTCGCTATAATGTGGTTTTTGCTCTCGGTGGGGCGTGTGGTGAGTGACTCCAGTCAGGTCTCCTTAGCAACCAAATTGGCCCGGTTGCTAGGGAGGGTAGAATCACATGGGGTAACCTCCTCGTGGTCGCTATAATGTGGTTTTTGCTCTCGGTGGGGCGTGTGGTGAGTGACTCCAGTCAGGGCTCCTTAGCAACCAAACTGGCCCAGTTGCTAGGGAGGGTAGAGTCACATGGGGTAACCTCCTCGTGGTCGCTATAATGTGGTCTTTGCTCTCGGTGGGGCATGTGGTGAGTTGAGCATGGATGCCGCGGTGGATGGCGTGAAGCCTCCACACGCGCTATGTCTATGTGGCTATGCGCTCAAGAAGCCGTGAGATAAGATGCGCGGGTTGACGGTCTCCAAAGCGGAGGCAACTGAGATTCGTCCTCCGACACCACGAGGACTAGGGAATTGGGCGCAACAAACACACGCAACAAACATGCGCTGAGAAAAGACAAGTATCGCAAACATCTGGCAGTGGCGTTGCTACAGCTGACTAGTTAGCCAAAGTTATATCACAGATGGGATAACGTTAGCTTGGCACACCGTTTGCCGATGCCGAAGGACGTTTCCAAGAACAGTCTGAGTACTTTGGCACTCGACGCCTCATCTCCGCTCTTGCCCTTCATCCTTTTCATTGCTTTTCCAAATTTGCTTTGGATGTTTCTCCGTGTTGCTTTGCCTAATTCCGGATCATCAACACCAAGCTTCATAGCAATTTCCTTCCAGGTGTTGTAGGCCATCTTGGAATCTGTTGTGTCTCTGCGCAAACGATCGTAAAGATGTGGGTATGTTTGCAACAGGTCCTCAACTCGCCACTCCAACGTCTTCAAGT
>NC_068282.1:779126-796626 GCF_025860055.1 Xyrauchen texanus
CGCAATCTGTTACGCCCAATTCCGAATCTCAGTTGCCTCCGCGTCTGAGACCGTCAATCCACGCATCTCATCACATGACTTGTTGAGCGCGTTGCCATGGAGACGTATCGCGTGTGGAGGCCCCACGCAATCCGCCTTGGCATCCACACACAACTCACCACACGCCCCACCGAGAGCGAGAACCACATTATAGCGACCACGAGGAGGTTACCCCATGTGTCTCTACCCTCCCTAGCAACCGGACCAATTTGGTTGCTAAGGAGACCTGGCTGGAGTCACTCACCACACGCCCCACCGAGAGCAAGAACCACATTATAGCGACCACGAGGAGGTTACCCCATGTGTCTCTACCCTCCCTAGCAACCGGACCAGTTTGGTTGCTAAGGAGACCTGGCTGGAGTCACTCACCACACGCCCCACCGAGAGCAAGAACCACATTATAGCGACCACAAGGAGGTTACCCCATGTGACTCTACCCTCCCTAGCAACCGGACCAATTTGGTTGCTAAGGAGACCTGACTGGAGTCACTCAGCACGCCCTGGATTCTAACTCACGACTCCAGGTGTGATAGTCCGCGTCTTTACCACCGAGACCCCCCTGTGATTTAAAAAAAAAATGTATTCGCTCAAACAAACAAGAAGGCGTATTTACGGTGGCAAGAAAAAGTATGTGAACCCTTTGGAATTAGCTGTTTTTCTGCATTATTTGGTTATAAATTGTGATCTCATCTTCATCAAAGTCTCAAGTACAGACAAACACAATGTGCATAAACTAACAACACACATTAAACATTCACAGTGCTGTGGAAAAAGTAAGTGAACCCTTAGATTTAATAACCGGTCGATCCTCCTTTGGCAGCAATGAGATCAATCAAGCGTTTCCGGTTCAGATGTAATTCTGGATCATTCTTCCTTGAACTGCTTCAGTTCCGTCATATTTTTAGGATGTCTGGTGTCTTTCCTGAGGTCATTCCACAGCATCTCTATTGGGTTCAGGTCTGGGCTCTGACTGGGACACTCCAAAAGGTGAATTTTCTTTCTTTGAAGTCATTCTGTAGTGGATTTACTTCAATGTTTAGGGTCATTGTCCTGCTGCATCACCCAACTTCTACTGAGCTTCAGCTGGCACACTGCCACCACGAAATAATCCTGTAGGATATCTCGATAAACTAAAGATAAAGATCTCTTTATTGCGAGGCATGGTCCACATCAGCAGATGCTTCTTGTGAATAGCAAACTCAAAATGTTTGAGTGCTTTTTATAAGTCAAAGTAGCTCCAACCCACACCTACAATCTCGTTTCATTAACCGGATGCCAGCTTTGCCAACCCCTGACTCTAATGAGCATTTGATGACGTCATTAGACTTGGGGGGGTCACATACTTTTTCCAAATGATGTATATGCAAGAACAATACAATAATGTTTGTGTTATTAGTTAAAACCAAGTGTGCCGCACAAGCCCTCAAAAGTGAAGCCAAAACGTCTCGATCGCCCCCCAGTGGCTGGTCCTAGTATAGGTCATAAGCCCCGCCTCCCCATGTTATTCAACGGGACGTGAGACCAACTAAACAATTAAATTACACTTCACATATCTTTTTTCCAAAGATAGTTTCTGTCATTTACTGTCGTTTCTATCACGTTGATGTCATTTCAAGTGTTTGTTTTCAAAATAAGTTTGTTTTTAGTTATTTGATGCTATAAAAACGCTGCTGTGACATCATGATTGACAGCTGTGATTGACAGGTTCTCTGAGTGAAGTAGTCACCGAAGCACCAACTGACTTTTTTTCAGGATCTTCGGAGGACTGAGGAGATTGGAGCTTTAAATGTAATATCTACATTTCTATAATTAATTATTTCACACCGTCAAAAGGGGCGTGTGCTTGCGATTGATTCAGCGAGAGTGAGGGCGGGGCCTTGATTTCGTGGCTTTATTTCCTGCTCACTACTGCGCAGGTCTGGTCCCGAAATCGCAACTGCGCAGACTCAAGTCCCAAGATGTCAGCGCCATATCGGGACACTGGCGGCTTCAGTTCTCACCAATGGAAAAGAGCGAAGGGGCGTCGGCCATCTTTTTTTACAGTCTATGGTTAAAACCGATTGTGATTGTTCATTATTATAACTTGGATGAAGATCAAACCAGATTTTATGACAAACGTATACATGCAGTTAATTCCAAAGGGTTCACATACTTTTTCTTGCCACTGTATATGTTAAGGCATATTGTGGTGCATATTTGTATCCCATGGTTCATGTATTTCTATACTCTGACGTGTGAGGTTATATTGTATTAAAACACACCGTCCGACTCTAAACGTGATTTATAAACGGGAAGTCTAGAATAGAGACGCTCTTATTCGTCACACACGGACCGTTGTGTCACAATAGAAACACAACTCTATCTGTGGAGGGTTTGGCATGGCCACAACTTTCAAAAATAAATGCACAATCTTTTTTTCCAAAGCGAAGGGGTGTAATGATGTCACCGCACAGCGTGTGATGCACAGATGCGGACAGCAGCCTGAAATAGACTAAATAAACACACGCCTGTTTCCTGGTACCACACACTGTGAGGAACGCCACCTTTACTGCTGGAGTTCTCCGCGCTGTGAGCACTTTAAACACTAGTTTCATTCGCTTGATTAATAAAGGAAAGTTGTGTGACCCGTCTTGCCTGTAGAGGTGAAGTGTTTCGGATTCCTCATGGTTTGGTTTGTATCATACTGTTCTTATTTTTACGAGAACTCGCCCCCGTGCTGGGCTGATAGTGTGATTACAGCTGAATGACTTGTTATCCGTGTTGACTTTCACCTGTTATGTGTGGTTATGGTGGTAATCATTGCTCACTTCACCTGTCTCCTCTAACCTGATGAGATAAGAGTGTAATGCCCCTCTGCCCCACCACACGCTCTCTATCTGGTCCTCTACAGAATCACGCCTGTTTCATATATTTCCTGAGTGTCTTTCTATAGCTGGCCTGATTCGCTCTTGATAGCTGGGGAGACACTGACCCAGAAACAGGCTCTAACTCTCTCTCTCTCTCTCTCTCTCTCTCTCTCGTCCTTGAAAGTTGTTGTATTCAGGCTGGATTTTTTGTCCTACTTGCTGTGGATTTGAAGAGGCAATGGAAGCAGAAAGTGTAACTGAATTCTAACTTGTATTTCTTGTTGAATAAAATCGTCCATCTCTTCCCAAAAGGCAGATTCCCAGATGGCTAAAAGTAAATGAAGATTTGCATGAGAAAGACAGAATCTTGCAGATCTCTTAACAAAACAATCCACTGATAAATATACAGTGGGGTCCAAAAGTCTGAGACCAGCAGTGAAAATGTTTGTTTCGCATTTTTCATATTTAATGCAAATTATTTGGTATTCTTATTCAATTATTTAAATGTTTCAATGGAAGCAAGAAAATCTGACTGTCTACACAAAGTGTTCAAAAGATCATTAGTGACACTACATTTGATAAGTCACCTAGAAATTGTGCAGAGTCTGAAAAAACAAAAACAAATTTGTTACGGAGCCCCTTAGAGGACAAGCTGGTAAGCAGAAGGTTGCTGGTTCGATCCCCACAGTCACCACCATTGTGTCCTTGAGTAAGGCACTTAACTCCAGGTTGCTCCGGGGGGATTGTCCCTGTAATAAGTGCTCTGTATAATACATTGGTACTCAGAAGGTTGCTGGTTTGACCCCACAGTCACCACCATTGTGTCCTTGAGCAAGGCACTTAACTCCAGGTTGCTCCGGGGGGATTGTCCCTGTAATAAGTGCTCTGTATAATACATTGGTAATCAGAAGGTTGCTGGTTCGATCCCCACAGTCACCACCATTGTGTCCTTGAGCAAGGCACTTAACTCCAGGTTGCTCCGGGGGGATTGTCCCTGTAATAAGTGCTCTGTATAATACATTGGTACTCAGAAGGTTGCTGGTTTGACCCCACAGTCACCACCATTGTGTCCTTGAGTAAGGCACTTAACTCCAGGTTGCTCCGGGGGGATTGTCCCTGTAATAAGTGCACTGTATAATACATTGGTAATCAGGAGGTTGCTGGTTTGATCCCCACAGTCACCACCATTGTGTCCTTGAGTAAGACACTTAACTCCAGGTTGCTCCGGGGGGATTGTCCCTGTAATAAGGGCTCTGTAAGTCTCTTTGGATAAAAGCGTCTGCCAAATGCATAAATGTAAATATAAATGTGTTCCCTCGCAATATGTTTCACGCTCATCCTCGCAATATGTTTTGCGCTCCCTCGCAATATGTTTTGCTCATGCTCGCAATATGTTTAGCGCATCCTCACAATATGTTTTAGCGTCCTCGCAATATGTTTTGCGCTCCCTCGCAATATGTTTAGCGCATCCTTGCAATATGTTTAGCGTATCCTCGCAATATGTTTTGCGCTCCCTCGCAATATGTTTTGCGCTCCCTCGCAATATGTTTAGCGCATCCTCGCAATATGTTTTGCGCTCCCTCGCAATATGTTTTGCGCTCCCTCGCAATGTTTGCTCATGCTCGCAATATGTTTAACGCATCCTCACAATATGTTTAGCGCATCCTCGCAATATGTTTTGCGCTCCCTCGCAATATGTTTTGCGCTCCCTCGCAATATGTTTTGCTCATCCTCGCAATATGTTTAGCGCATCCTCGCAATATGTTTTGCTCATCCTCGCAATATGTTTCGCGCTCATCCTCGCAATATGTTTCGCGCTCATCCTCGCAATATGTTTAGCACTCCCTCGCAATATGTTTTGCTCATCCTCGCAATATGTTTACCGCTCCCTCGCAATATGTTTTGCTCATCCTCGCAATATGTTTTGCTCATCCTCGCAATATGTTTAGCGCATCCTCGCAATATGTTTAGCGCTCCCTCGCGATATGTTTTGCTCATCCTCGCAATATGTTTGGCGCTCCCTCGCAGTATGTTTAGCTCATCCTCGCAATATGGTTAGCGCATCCTCGCAATATGTTTAGCGCATCCTCGCAGTATGTTTAGCGCATCCTCGCAATATGTTTAGCGCATCCTCGCAATATGTTTCGTGCTCCCTCGCAATATGTTTCGCGCTCCCTAGCAATAAATTTACGTTTCCTCTCAATAAATTTACCATGGTTTTTCTAAAATAACCATATTTTAACCTTGATATTCAAAGTAAAACAACGGAGCCCCTAATTGTAAATGTTTTCATCGTTAGTTTATTTTAGTTCATAGTGCATTAACTAATGTTAACATGTACAACTTTTGATTTTAAAAATGTGTTAGTATATGTTGAAATTAACATTAACCAAATGAATAAATGCTGTAGAAGTATTAGTCATTATTAGTTCATGTTAACTAATGTTGTTAACAAATGTAACCTTAGTTTAATGTTACCATAATATTACTATGTACATACCATTAGTTTATTGTTTTACTAGAGTAAAACAAAGTATTATCTCTATGGTTTCACTACGAATATCATGGTTAAAATAAGGTTAATGTAGAAAAACCATGGTACATTTATTGCGAGGGAAGCTGTTGCAAGGGTCAGGGTCACGTGTGATATTCAAGGGGTCAGGGGGTCAAAACTAAGTTTAAAACCGGACTTATTTTTTCTCCTCTGGTATGCACAGGCCTCCTGCTGGAATTGTTGGCATGTTAGTAAGTATATTAGACGGCCTGAAGGATAAAACAATTGATTGTGTTCACGAGGAGGTGATACATTTATTAGAAAGTCATGAGGTGCTGTTATAGTGACTGTACTGGATGCACAGAGCAACATTGTTTAAAACATAACGATGATATTGTCTTGTCAGGTGTCAGGAGATCTACATTGAAACAATATCACAAGACTGCTGTTGTGACTCTTCATTAGTGTTGTTATAATTGTGTGCTGGTGTACTAAATAGCGACATGTTTTGCGCTCCTTCGCAATATGTTTTGCGCTCCCTCACAATGTGTTTTGCTCATCCTCGCAATATGTTTGGCGCTCCCTCGCAATACGTTTAGCGCATCCTCGCAATATGTTTGGCGCTCCCTCGCAATACGTTTAGCGCATCCTCGCAATATGTTTGGCGCTCCCTCGCAATGTGTTTTGCTCATCCTCGCAATACGTTTAGCGCATCCTCGCAATATGTTTGGCGCTCCCTCGCAATGTGTTTTGCTCATCCTCGCAATACGTTTAGCGCATCCTCGCAATATGTTTTGCGCTCCCTCACAATGTGTTTTGCTCATCCTCGCAATATGTTTGGCGCTCCCTCGCAATAGGTTTTGCTCATCCTCGCAATATGTTTTGCTCATCCTCGCAATATGTTTGCCGCTCCCTCGCAATAGGTTTTGCTTATCCTCGCAATATGTTTTGCTCATCCTCGCAATATGTTTGGCGCTCCCTCGCAATAGGTTTTGCTCATACTCGCAATAGGTTTTGCGCTCCCTCGCAATGTGTTTGGCGCTCCCTCGCAATGTGTTTTGCGCTCCCTCGCAATGTGTTTTGCTCATCCTCGCAATAGGTTTTGCTCATCCTCGCAATAAGTTCTGCGCTCCCTCGCAATACGTTTAGCGCATCCTCGCAATGTGTTTTGCGCATCCTCGCAATACGTTTGGCGCTCCCTCACAATAGGTTTTGCTCATCCTCCTAAAGTGTTTTGCTCATCCTCGCAATACGTTTTGCGCTGTTGTTATAATTGTGTGCTGGTGGAGTAAAGAGCGACATATCACTGAAGTCTGTCTTATCTCGACTCTGGGACTGTCTGACTGACAGCGACCTGACTCGCACAGGATGTAACATTTCTTTATTAACTTGTTCCAGGTGACACGAGTGTGTGTGTGTGTGTGTGTGTGTGTGTGTGTGTGTGCTTGGATCAGGTAATGTAATTACTTTCCATCTTATTAGATCAGTGAAAGCTCACAGCTCCTGTAATGTTGTTAAGTGCTGAAAAAACCCTCTGTTAAGTATCGACTCGTTCTAAACAACATCACGACAACAGCACAGCTGCCAGTTAACCGGCACTAACTGAACACATCTGACATGGCGTTTGGCGTCTGCTCGACTCGTGCTGGACTGAAGATCTTTGATATCGGATGAGGGTCGTTCAGTGGTTTGTGATGTCATCAGTGAGAGTGTTACTCTCTTAATCTACTCGAAATGATGGTGATGAAATGCCACTCTTGGGTGTTAAATCGATGATGTTCTCTGTCTGATGAAGTTCTATAGTTTTAAGGCTAATGAAAGTTGACGTTCTTCCTCTGAATGTTCTTTGTAAACGTTGTAATTTCTGTTGTTAAACTAAACATCACTAGATGAGACTTTGCATCCTGTTCACAAAGTGTCTAATGGGGCTTTTCCACGGCCCGGTACAGCTCGACTCGTCTCCACTGCTGTTTTGGGGGGTTCCCGCTGTGGATAGTATCTGGTATCAGGTAGTTTTTTAGTACCACCTCAGTCGAGGTTCCAAGCGAGCCGAGCTGATACTAATTGTGATGTCATAACCCTGCAGATCACTGATTGGTCAGAGAGAATCGTCACTACCGGCGTCACTGGATTAGCAACACGCGACATCAACCCACTAGTTTTAAAGTTAGCATCAGCGATAGCAGTATCGTTTGTTCACGCCACTTTCGAATTGTGAAAAGACATGGCTGTGTGCAAAACCACGCCGCGGTCAATAAACGAGGTGCAGATGTTCCTCTCGTTAGCGACGAACGAAACGACGCAAAACTAAAAAGTATTTCAGGAAGTGTCTCAGCTGTCAGACGCACACGGGTACCTCCGGACCGTCCAACAGTGAAGGGGAAAGTTCAACAAACACTGAAAAGTGACGACAGAACCATCAAGGAAAAGTGGAAGTGGTTCGATCAAATGGACGCGAAACCGGCGAGCAATGGGACGGAGAGTGCGCTGGACTCGTCCACGATGGAGGATGGGACGTTTTGTTACGTTAACTTTATAATCTGCTTGAAAGCTTCAGTTTATTTAGTTGAGCAGCTACTGGAAGCTTCTAAAACAACCAATTTAACTGTTACACTTGTGTAAAATCACCATGAACAACTGCTTTATGCTGCACAATGAGCTAGCAGCTAACAGCTAGCGCTCGTGTTATTGTTTATTGTTTTGTGTCATGTTTACGGCGGCGTAACTATGACGATCAGCCTATAATCCCGCCCACGTTGACTTTTATTATTATAAACTTTCCTCAAGATTAATTTAAGGAATATTCCGGGTTCAATAGTTAAACTCCGTCAACAGGATTTGTTGCATAATATTGATTACCACAAACATTAATTTTTACTCGTTGCTCATTTTCTTTATAAAAGCACAAAAGTGTGTTCCAGTGAGACACTTATAATAGAAGTCAATGGGACCTCTGAACAAGTCCAAATTACATTTTTGTGAAAATCAGCGTTATGCCGACCCGTGTTGAACCCGGAATATTTTGGGTAACCGTGATGGAGACAATAATCCAAATGTATTCCGATGGTCAGATTTGTTCCGGTTCATCTCCCCTACTTAGTGTCTAAAGGTAATAACTCGCTCCACTCTTCGTCTTAGCTGACATCATCCTCCATCATTCAATCACCCGTCATATAGCATCAGTTTACACCACATCACATGTTTTCCTCCTTGAATATCCTGTTTCGGGCAGAAATATGTCGCATTACAGAGGTATAATGGGTTGGGAATATATTTCAACTTTAAACTGGAAACTCAAGTAGAGTTTAAGGTGATGTACTGTACAGGGTTATTTCAGGGTTTGGTTTCTTTTTATAAGTTTAAGATCTCTTTTCTTTTAATCAGCTGCTTAAATAGTCCAGGAATAATCTGTGCGCACGTGTGTGTGTTGTGTGGTTGTCTATGTCAATGTGTGTGTGTGTGTTTGTATATGTGTGTTAGTGTGTATGTTGTGTGTGTGTGTTCTGTTTTTGTATGGTTGTGTGTGTGTTGTGTGGTTGTCTATGTCAATGTGTGTGTTTGTATATGTGTGTTAGTGTGTATGTTGTGTGTGTGTGTTCTGTGTTTGTATGGTTGTGTGTATGTTGTGCATGTGAGTGTGTGTGCATGTGTATGTTGTGCATGTGTATATGTATGTTTTTGTGTGTGTGTGTGTGTGTATGTGTATGTATGTTGTGTGCGTGTATGTATGTTGTGTGTGTGTGTGTGTGTGTAAGTTGTGTGTGTGTGTGTATGTATGTTGTGTGCGTGTATGTATGTTGTGTGTGTGTGTATGTGTATATGTATGGTGTATGTTGTGTGTGTGTGTAAGTTGTGTGTGTGTGTGTATGTATGTTGTGTGTGTGTGTGTGTGCATGTGTATATGTATGGTGTATGTTGTGTGTGTGTGTGTGTGTAAGTTGTGTGTGTGTGTATGTATGTTTTGTGTGTGTGTGTGTGTGTGTTTGTGTGTGTGTAGGCATTTGTATATGTGTGTGTGTGTGTGTGTGTGTATGTGTGTGTATGTGTGTGTGTGTTGTGTGTGTGTGTGTATATGTATGTTGTGTATGGTGTGTGTGTGTGTGTGTATATGTATGTTGTGTGTGTGTGTGTGTGTGTGTGTGTGTGTATGTATGTGTGTGTGTGTGTGTGTGTGTATATGTATGTTGTGTATGGTGTGTGTGTGTATATGTATGTTGTGTGTGTGTGTGTGTGTGTGTATATGTATGTTTTGTGTGTGTGTGTGTGTGTGTGTGTGTGTGTGTGTGTGTGTGTGTGTATGTATGTTTTGTGTGTGTGTGTGTGTGTGTGTGTGTGGGCATTTGTATATGTGTGTGTGTGTGTGTGTGTGTGTGTGTATGTATGTTTTGTGTGTGTGTGTTTGTGTGTGTGTGGGCATTTGTATATGTGTGTGTGTGTGTGTGTTGTGTGTGTGTGTGTTGTGTGTGTATGTGTAGTGCTATAACTGTGTTCTGATCTTCTGTATTCTACGTATGTCTTGTTCCTGAGAATGAAGTGTGTTCACATTAATGTGTGTCTGTGCTGCAGTAATATGGCCTGTATCTGTAAGTACACACTCAACAAACATTATAGTGTTCAATTACTGGTTTTGTGCTGTAGATACATTTGTGTCAAACAGACACTCAAATAACATGGAAAATGTAACGATGCTGTTCATATTTAGATTCTGTTTGGTTTTTGTGTGTTGTTTTTGTCCTAGTTTAAACTGACCACATGTCCTAGTAGCTGCGGTTTGTGTCACCCGACTGGAGAGGATGTGTGTGTGTGTGTGTGTGTGTGTGTGTGTGTAGAGAGAGAGAGACTTTGTGTGTGTGTGTGTGTATGAGTGTGTGTGAGAGAGTTTGTGTGTGTGTATGAGTGTGTGTGTGTGCGTGTATGAGTGTGTGTGTGTGTGTGTGGGAGAGAGTTTGTGTGTGTGTGTGTGAGAGAGAGAGTTTGTGTGTGTGTGTGTGTGTATGTGTGTGTGTGTGAGAGAGAGAGACTTTGTTTGTGTGTGTGTGTATAAGTGTGTGAGAGAGTTTGTGTGTGTGTGTGTGTGTGTATGTGTGTGTGTGAGAGAGAGAGACTTTGTTTGTGTGTGTGTGTATAAGTGTGTGAGAGAGTTTGTGTGTGTGTGTGTGTGTGTGTGTGTGTGTGCATTAAACAAGGGCGCGCTGCTTATTCAGTAACATCTCTATCAACAACTTACAACTATCAGTACATTTGCTTCAGGATATTATTTAATGTCTATAGTAAAAAGAAATGAACTGTAGAAAAGAGCAAATTGCTCAATTGAACATACATCACTGTCATCATACGCGGAGTGGACGCGACTGATTTTGGTGTTCGTGGATCCGTAAATGGATTCTTTAGATCCCGTTTTCTCCAAAACAAGGATTTATTACAGCTTGTTAGATCATTAGAAAACATAGAACTTCCTTTTTACGTTTGTGCATTAAACTCAAAATGTTATTCTGGGTCAATCTGGGCAGTCACACACCGGATCTGGATCTATATGAAATCTATATTGAGTTTTGTGATGTCATGCAGAGCACGGGCCGTGTGATCGGCTCTTGTTTAGATTGAAGTTCTCGGTGCTTTTCAACCGTGTTAAAGGACACACCGCTAATGATGCAGACCTCATTATCTTTACATGTCTCCAATTCAGGAAGCGTCTCATGTCCCGAGTGTCATGTTTATGTGACAGATTCTAACATCTGAGAGGGGCTAGAAATGTAAAATAGGCCCCTCACAAGCGTTCATGCTCCGCGTGAGTCACCTGCTCTCCTTTCTGTCATTTTCTCCTCTGGAGGATGAAACATTGTGTCTCAGATGTCTTGTCGATAAGCACAGGAAGTGGTGATGTGTGTTTGCGTGTGTTGATGGCGTCCGTTGCTGACAGGATGTTACAGTTGTGTGTCAGTTTTGCCCATTTCACAGATGGAAAATTGCTCCGCAGTAGAGAAGAACCTGGCGTATTTATATGTAAAACCCACCTTCCTCTGAACGTCCCGCCAGCGGATCAAACGTATTGCTAAATTACTCGCCAGACATGTGCGCGGGGTTATACGTGGCCTCCACTGGTGGTTTTGTATAAAACTGTGGACAAACCAAAACATTAAAGGTGCGTTCACAAATTGCCGGAGGTCTCGGAGTCTCTGTCGGTCGCTTGGCTTCTGTATGTTTTCGCTGCATTGCATCGCTGCATGACATTAAAAACTGTCTGTTTGTTTCTGTAGGTCAAGGATGAAAGGTGGAGGTTGGGCAGGGAGGTGTAGTCCCCGCTAGATTCACCATCATCATCATCATCATCATCATCTCTCTTGGTTGTTCCACCTGCGGTCATCATGTCCAATCACCTGGAGTTGCTGACAGAGCTGCAGCAGCTGGATAAGGTGCCCAGTCTCGAACGCCTACGAGCCGCTCAGAAACGCCGCACGCAGCAGCTCAAGCAATGGGCCGTTTATGAGAAGGACATGCAAAACAAGAAGCGCAAGGCCGACAAGCGCTGTGCCAACGGTAACCATGGAAACATAGCGGAGAACCGTAGAAGGGTTTCGTTTGCGGCGAGCGTTGCTTTGTTGGAGGTCTCGGCGAGAAACGATCCAGATGAAGGTAAGACTGTGTGAACTAGTGTGTGTGTGTGTGTGTGTGTGTGTGTGTGTGTGTGTGTGTGTGTGTGTTAATCCAAATAATGAAATTTTCTTTTTTTGTATCAAATGCGACCATCTGTGATTGTAAAGGCATTTTTGCATATAATGTGACTAATTGAGATTGAATAGACTTTTTCGCATGCAATAGGACAGACTGAGATTTTGATTTTTTTGGCATCAAATGTGACTGTTTGTGATTTGAATAGGCTTTTTTGCATCTACAATCTCAGTTGGTTGCAATAAAGGCATTTTGCATATAATGTGACCAATTGAGATTGAATAGGCTTTTTCGCATGCAATAGGACAGACTGAGATTTTGAATGTTTTGCATCAAATGCGACCGTTTGTGATTTTGAATAGGCTTTTTGCATCTATTGCAACCTATTGAGAGTATGTTAGCTTTTTTGCATCTAACATGACCAGATGATCTTGAATAGGCTTTTTTGCATCAAATTCAAATGGATGCAATTGAATCAGCATTTTCAGATCTAATGCAAACAATTGAGATTCAGACTTTTTTTTGCATCAAATGCGACCGGTTGCAATTGAATAGGCTTTTTTGCATCTATTGCAACCAACTGAGATTGTAAAGGCATTTTTGCATCTGACGTGACCAATTGAGATTGAATAGACTTTTTCACATCTAATGTGACAGATTGAGATTGTGTAGATTGCTTTTTTTTTTTTTTTTGCATCAAATGCGACCGTTTGTGATTTGAATAGGCTTTTTTGCATCTATTGCAACTGACTGTATTTGTAAAGGCATTTTTGGATATAATGTGACCAATTGAGATTGAATAGGCTTTTTCGCATGCAATGGGACAGACTGAGATTCAGAATGTTTTGCATCAAATGCGACATTTTGTGATTTGAATAGGCTTTTAGCATCTATTGCAACCTATTGAGAGCATGTTAGCTTTTTTGCATCTAACATGACCAGATGATCTTGAGTAGGCTTTTTTGCATCAAATTCAAATGGATGCAATTGAATCGGCATTTTCAGATCTAATGCAAACAATTGAGATTCAGACTTTTTTTTGCCTCAAATGCGACCGGTTGCAATTGAATAGGCTTTTTTGCATCTATTGCAGCTGATAGAGATTATGTTGTCTTTTTAAAATAAAATTTAAATGATTCAGATTGAATAGGCATTTTCACATCTAATGTGAAAGATTGAGATTGTGTAGATTGCTTTTTGTTTTTTGCATCAAATGCGACGTGTTTTGATTGATTAAGCTTTTTTGCATCTATTGCAACTGACTGTGATTGTAAAGGCATTTTTGCATATAATGTGACCGATTGAGATTGAATAGACTTTTTCGCATGCAATAGCACAGACTGAGATTCAGAATGTTTGCATCAAATGCGACAGTTTGTGATTTTGAATAGGCTTTTTGCATCTATTGCAACCTATTGAGAGTATGTTAGCTTTTTTGCATCTAACATGACCAGATGATCTTGAATAGGCTTTTTTGCATCAAATTCAAATGGATGCAATTGAATCGGCATTTTCAGATCTAATGCAACCAATTGAGATAATACAGGTATTTTTGCATGTAATGTGACCAATTGAGATTGAATGGGCTTTTTCACATCTAATGTGACAGATTGAGATTGTGTAGATTGCTTTTTTAGTTTTTTGCATCTAACAGGACGGGATGGTATTGCACAAACTTCTGCAACAAATGCAAACGGATGCAACTAATTAAGATTTTATAGGCTTTTTTTGCATGTAATGGGACGGATTGAGATTGAATAGGCTTTTTTGTATCCAATGCATCCAATTGAGATTGCATATAATGCGACTGGATGGGATTGCATAGAAAGGAATAGATTAAAATCAGTCTTTGAAGTTTGCAGTAAACTGTCTGATGGGGTTTTTAAAAGGCCAAATATATCCTCTATGAGAGTTCATGTGCACCAGCATCTGGCCTTTTAATCCAAGAACCAGAGGCATATACTTTAGTTTTGTTATTGCTAAATAATAAACGTATAGGGTTTGTTTTGGCAGCACATCTGAACGGCGAGTGACCTTATAAAGTAGTTTTATCGTCTGCCAGTTGAAAGTTGTGTTGTGTGAAATCGGGTTACCCCGTCTAGTGAACACGTAATTTAACAAGCCGTTAAAAACACGAGATGTTGCACTGATTACCATGTTAATGTTGAAGACTGGCTGAGTGCCGGTGACTGCCGAAATGTCTAAATGACCTCTCTGGTCGAGAGCTAGTTCCCCAATGCCTCACTGAGTGCAAGATAATGGGGTCTGAAAGCAGCAGACATGACAGCGGCGCTCAAATGCATGTCTAAAAGCCTGAGAACACTGAGTGTGCTGTCATTGTCTGGGAAAAAAGAGGAAAAATATTCCATTTTATGGAAACTTTGCCCAACAATCAGGCGCCGCACCCATCCAGACAACACTCATGTGAGAAATGTGCAGGGGTTGCAATTCTGACTGGATTTGCTTCCACTTTAATCCCATCAGATTATCAGAACGGCGTAATCTCTGGCTGCGAGATTACGCTGTGCTTGATGGAGCTATTTTTGGACCAGACTAGTAAATTGAGCGATATATTGATTAAATGGTCGTTTGACTAAATCTGGCTTCATTATGAACACTCAGAACAGATGGCGGTGCGTTTATGAGGGCTTGAGCTAAATATTTAGTCTAAGTTGTAGCTCTTTAAAACGTAACATTAGTTTGAGTTTGAGGTGGCAGCCATGATGACATTTGCTGGAGGAAACATAGACTGTAAAAAAAGATGGACGACGCCCCTTCGCTCTTTTCCATTGGTGAGAACTGAAGCCGCCAGTGTCCCGATATGGCGCTGACATCTTGGGACTTGAGTCTGCACAGTTGCGATTTCGAGACCAGACCTGCGCAGTAGTGAGCAGGAAGTAAAGCCACGAAATCAAGGCCCCGCCCTCACTCTCGCCGAATCAATCGCAAGCACACGCCCCTTTTGACTTATGATGGTGTGAAATAATTAATTATAGAAATGTAGATATTACATTTAAAGCTCCAATCTCCTCAGTCCTCCGAAGATCCTAAAAAAAGTCAGTTGGTGCTTCGGTGACTACTTCACTCAGAGAACCTGTCAATCACAGCTGTCAATCATGATGTCACAGCAGCGTTTTTATAGCATCAAATAACTAAAAACAAACTTATTTTGAAAACAAACACTTGAAATGACATCAACGTGATAGAAACGACAGTAAATGACAGAAACTATCTTTGGAAAAAAGATATGTGAAGTGTAATTTAATTGTTTAGTTGGTCTCATGTCCCGTTGAATAACATGGGGAGGCGGGGCTTATGACCTATACTAGGACCAGCCACCGGGGGGCGATCGAGACATTTTGGCTTCACTTTTGAGGGCTTGTGCGGCACACTTGAGTGAAACACACTGAATGTTCGCTGCTTTTGTTATTTCTAGTTGTGCTGGTCGGTGTAATATTAAACTGTTCAGTTGTTTTGATGTCTAATGACTAGTTTAGTTTTATCATTTTTGATTCATTCTGTGAAACTTTCATAATATCATGATATTGAACACAAATGTTACAAATGTGTCACACATTGTTTATGGCAGACGTTCCCCTTGTGACCTGTCACTGTGATACATGTGTGTCTGAGGAAACCCATTCATTAATGAGGAGACAATGTCTCCGTCATCTGTTACACTATCATATTTACTAATCACATTAACGGCGGGTACAGCAGATACTGCAGTACACTGCTGATGGACAGGTAACTGAACACCTGTCAGACGCATTTGTTGTTATTCTGCTACTAATAGTGTTGCCAACTTTCAAAGCCCAATATGAGAAAGGAGTGCCAGGAAATGACAAATTTCACTCAATTGACAATTTATAAACGCAATGTTTTGCTAGTAGAACAAAACCACAAGTAGTAAATAGAGTTTATCACATGGGACAGTTCACCCAAAAACGAAAATTCTGTCATTATTTATTCATCCTCATGCCGTACCAAATGTGTATGACTCCCTTTGTTCTGCTCGAGCTCTGTCAGGTCCTTATAATGGAAGTACACAAGTTTTAAATATGCGTCGCTTCCGAACTCTCGCGTGATGTTCGTTCTTCTGTTGTAAATACGCAACGCTACCGAACTCTCGCGTGATGTTCGTTCTTCTGTTGTAAATACGCAACGCTACCGAACTCTCGTGTGATGTTCGTTCTTCTGTTGTAAATACGCAACGCTACCGAACTCTCGCGTGATGTTCGTTCTTCTGTTGTAAATACGCAACGCTACCGAACTCTCGTGTGATGTTCGTTCTTCTGTTGTAAATACGCAACGCTACCGAACTCTCGTGTGATGTTCGTTCTTCTGTTGTAAATACGCGACGCTACCGAACTCTCGCGTGATGTTCGTTCTTCTGTTGTAAATACGCGACGCTACCGAACTCTCGTGTGATGTTCGTTCTTCTGTTGTAAATACGCAACGCTACCGAACTCTCGCGTGATGTTCGTTCTTCTGTTGTAAATACGCAACGCTACCGAACTCTCGTGTGATGTTCGTTCTTCTGTTGTAAATACGCAACGCTACCGAACTCTCGTGTGATGTTCGTTCTTCTGTTGTAAATACGCGACGCTACCGAACTCTCGTGTGATGTTCGTTCTTCTGTTGTAAATACGCAACGCTACCGAACTCTCGCGTGATGTTCGTTCTTCTGTTGTAAATACGCGACGCTACCGAACTCTCGCGTGATGTTCGTTCTTCTGTTGTAAATACGCGACGCTACCGAACTCTCGCGTGATGTTCGTTCTTCTGTTGTAAATACGCGACGCTACCGAACTCTCGCGTGATGTTCGTTCTTCTGTTGTAAATACGCGACGCTACCGAACTCTCGCGTGATGTTCGTTCTTCTGTTGTAAATACGCGACGCTTCCGAACTCTCGTGTGATATTCGTTCTTCTGTGGTAAACACGTGCCGCTTCCGAACTCTGGCGTGAACACTCCAATGCGTTTATATCACGCGACAGCTACTAGATGTGTCAACTAATGACACTTTTATTTTTATTTTTACAATTTTCCATTTTTATTTTGTTTTATTTTTTTATTGTTGTTTCTTTTATAAATGTTATTGTTGTTCTTGATATTATGTGCTGTATGTGGAATGTTCTTAGCAATAAAAATGTATGCAAAAACTGCTGGCAGGACGCTTTTAAAAGTTAATAACGTTTTAATTACCGATTAAATTTTTTTACACAAATGTATCGATTTGTTTCAGAAGACAAGTGAAAATGCTTCGAATGCACACACACACACGCGCACACGCGCGCACGCACGCGCACACACGAAGAATACAATTTAAAAATCTTCTACGCTGTTTTGGGTGGGAGATGAACCGTGTCCCGTATGGAATGCAATTCTGATCTTGTAAATACAATTACGATTGGCAACTTTAGTCTTTCGGAGCATGTGTGCACGCAAC